>NW_024884586.1:26540476-26624715 GCF_019232065.1 Centrocercus urophasianus
CCCCCCCCCCCCCAGCTTGCAGATTTTGTCAATCTTTTCCTCCAGTATGATGATCACTTGACAAATCTCCAGAAGTCAGCAAAAACAATCTGAGCCTGGCAGAGACCAACCTCAGAATTCATCCAGAAACTGACTGCTTTCATAGCCAAAATAGTAACCAATGTTTTACCTTAAGTCAATGAGTGCATAGCCATTGCAGAATTAATATTTTCGAACTCCCAATGAAAAATCCTGAGGAAATACAGACTGTTTTGTAAACATTGTTTAAAACCTAGCAACACTGAAATAAGCAGCTAGGATTGCTTCTACTTCCAAATACTGCAGTTAGTATCAGCAAAGAAATTGACTACCCAGAGAGACATGCACAGAAAACAACAAACTGGGAAATTGTACTTTGCAGTAACAGAGTCTTCAGATTGCTGGCTGGAGCAAAGATTGGAGCAATAAAATCTATTGAAGTTTCACAGACAGAGAAATTTAGGGATAAGAACAAGAAAAGTTCAACAAAGTTAAGTGATAAATTTTGCATCAACTTAAAGTGCAGTTGACTTGAAAACTGAATTTTTTCTTTTCCTTTCTTCCAGCTACCTGTGTTTTGTTAGGAAAAATGTCATTTAAAAATGACACATTTCAAAAATTTTAGAAAATGTTGAAATAATATGGATAGACATTAAACCTTCAATTATTTAAATATCTAGAAAATTTTTGTTTCTAGCCACCTGAATTTGGTTTACTTCAACCTAACATATAATTTTCCCTCAAATTCTGTATGTCAAACTTTTCAACTCTATGTCATATTTCTAATTCTCATCACACAGTTTTAAGCTACTGAAATGTAATAGCAAAAAGACAAGGAGATACAGGAATCACCTGCCAACTTCAGAATGGGACGTGTGAGATGCTTAGTAGAGCTACTTTGTGTGAGGCTTTCAGAGCTATAGAAGTATAAGAATAGCTGTTATTTTAATGATGGATGTAGTACAACTAGTAAATTCATTACATTGTTAGACTTACTTCAGTCTTATTTTTTTCCTACCTTTCTCAGGTATTTCTTAGGTAGTCCAAGAATCCCTTTCAAAACTCCCTGTTTGTATGGAAAATGCTGATAGAAATACTTCTAATGACAATACCTCCTGAGTCCCAAATGAGTAAAAATGGCATTTAAAACTGTTAAATGCAGTTAATGCACTTTTATATAAGCTTGCGTTAGATAATGGCCCTTAGCAGAGTCTTAGAAATCATTAAAAAGAGGGCAAGGGTGAGCTTTCTTCAGTATGTCTGCTCACTTTTAGAGAGCCTCTCCAATATCTTGATGCCTCTGTAATACAGCCTATAACACTGCATCTCTTCTCTAGATTTCATATCTGCAAAGGGACAAATTCTCACAATTTTACAATTGTTGATAAGAAACACTAAATCTGTTCTTGAATAAAATCTCAGCCAGATCTCTGGTGATTTGTGCTGCTGGAAGAGAGGACTTATAAATGAGTGGTAAAGCTCAAAAGTATAGAAAATTCAATACAAATTTTTTTAAAATATATAAGGTCTACAACTTTTTTTTGTGGTATGTTTTTTGGTTTTTTTTTTAAACACTTTCTCATACTATCATGTAGTGTGCTGAAGCAGAATAACTGCTAGGCTTTACTCTGGAAGAAGATGTATGAATAAATAACTATGTGAGTCTGTACAGTACTGCATTCTGGCAGAATTCCTCAGGGTCTTTTGTGCTCCAGGTTACTGTACTGTAGGAATAAATACGCCTGAATTCCCTTCTTTCTGTCACCACGTCTTTATGATATTCAGGAAGAACACTATTTTTTTTTTTCCTCTAGTGAGTCTACAGAATGTCTGCTGAGAACAACGGAAGCAGAACTATGTAAATAAAAACCTAACACATACGCTGGGAGTGCAAGAACTGACATTTCCTTACCCTCTCCACTTCAATCTTTGCAATCTGTAGTATTCAAAAGTGCAGCATAAAATTTAAATTGACATGATATTTTAAGCAATAATGCTTGAGAGTCATCCCTTATATGTTTAGATATACTGACTTGCAGACAGACAGTAAATACTCTCTAATTTAATACAACACAATAACAGATGTTCTTTTCAAGCATGACTCTTGAGTAACTCTAGAACAAGTCTATAATACAGGGCACATTAAACCCCTCGTTAGCGTGAATTGAAAGGATAAGTAAATGCTCTTTGACCAAACTATAAAAAGGGTTCAAGCTCACTCTTTGCAAAGCAAGCTGGTTAAAAATATGAAAAGCATATTTGTCATGTAATATCATGTATAAGATTTTACCAGTAATTTCTCAGTTGCTCTCCACTGTGCAATTAATCAAAAGTAGCATAAAGCAGGAAAACAGGAAAGAGAGCCTGAAGAAAGTGTTATATTAAGACAATATTTACTTTATAAAAAAAAAAAATCAGATTTTTCTTTGTTTTAAGCACACTTCTATCATTAATCTAACGCTGAAATTTCCCAGTATAGCAACATATTAATAAAAGCATTCACATTACATTTTTTGTTAAAAATGTTGCCTTTTATGTTAAGAAGTTTCACCACACTGAGGACATGTCTCTTCAGTTCTCACACCTCAAGGACATGCAAAGCATTACATTTGTCAAGCAGAGCAATATGGAAATTATTTCATTGATTAATATCAAAATTTTAATTCTTGACCACAGCAGCTAATTCTGAGATATACAAACAGGACTGTGCAATAGTTACTAAATGACTCCTAGTTGAACCTTGAGATACGTACTACTGGCCCTCACTGGAGTCGGAAGTTTTTCAAATAAATCCAGGTACTGATTTGATGACTGTAACTTCTTATAACTTCCCTTACTATACTGAAAATTATTCTTCTCAAGAAGAAGCAAAAATACCCTGCTAACTCTATTCAAGCTTTTGAGGGGTGAGCACCACTTGGCTGATCTCAAATGGGCTGAATCCTACTTATCCTAACTCCTTTTCAAATCTTGTGAGCAATTGGCTAATCTATCCAGCTGTCTTACAGGAGTTCCTTTGAGATTTTTTACTTGAATATGATGACTACATATTGGCTTTAGTTCTTGAACTCTAGCTTTTGAGAAACATAAAATTGTTTTGTTAAACAATGAAATCCAACTTGCTCACATTCAGCAGTTAGGTTATAGCAAAGTTTAGTTGCCAAACTTTGTATACAAAGTCATGATAATACCAAAAGTGATCCACTATACATTTTCATATGTAGTTTTACAAGAACAATGTCAGCATTTGCTGGATTTATTACTCTTCTTTACCTTTTATTCAGATTTATAGCATACAGGCCACAAAGATCAGTATTGATTAGAGAACAATACAAAAAACCCATGGGAAGGTGGATTGGCTTAGATATCTGCTGTCACAGCAGTGGCCAGCAATATTCATGAGCTCAAACTCTGTTTGCATTAGCTGTACAAAATGCTGCTTTTCAATCACCTGAAGACTATTTCACTGTATGGCATTGTTTACACCAAGGAAAGCAAGGAGAAGGAGTACTGGTGTGGCAGACAACATGAAGGGATGATATTTAGCCCTCTGATACTATAAGAGTCCACCTTATTAAGCGCCTGTTAAGTGCTTAGTAGTGGTGCAACAGACAGTTTCTTTTTCCCAAGGAGCCATTAGAGTTCCTGATTTGTTTGGCTCAGCCAGGCTCCCAGGCCATAGCTGGGGGTGACAACAAAGGCAGAGATTTCCTTAGAACACCTCTTTAAAAATCTGAAACAGAGCCCATATGTCACGCTGTAAAAAAATGCAAAATATGCTGGATCTGTAAAAGTGACACACCAGGCCATATGCTGCAGACAGAACAGCTTGCATATGTCTAGGCCTCTACACTAACTTCAAGAACTGAAAACAGTGGCTAGGCTATTCTACACTTCTCCACTTGTTAAATTTGTTTTGCTAAAGTCAGATTTACTGGAAACAAACAAAAAAAAGTCTTTGTCAAAACCTTGAAGCTGATGACCGGCCAATTATTTTCTGTGCTGCTTTGAACTGTCAAGCTGTGATCAAGTGAAGTGGAACAACTGCAAGGTTTTCCAGAACGGCTGTTCAAATCCAGAGGTTCATCTCACAGTTAGAAATGGACTCAATGCAAACACCAGGAGTGGTCAGCATGCCAGTTCTGGTCTGTTTTGTGCACAAAGTAACACTTTCTATTTTTGCTATTATCCCAAACACTTTCCGGCACTTTCACAAAGCTAAGAAACATTAATTCTTTTATTCAGACCTAATTCTCACATTATCTGTCACACAACAAAACCTGCATGAACACCTCTATTTTACTTTGGCAAATGCCAGGAGATCCTAGAGCCAGTAACATACCTTACCGTGCAATGGTACTATGGAGGCCTTAAAACAGCAGGTTAGTTTGACACTGTCTTGTTCAGTATAAGAAATAAAATATGCTCAATTAATCAGGTTCATTCTTCAGCTTTAACCTCTATGTTTCAATGATGAAATATCAACTGTGAAGCTGAAAGCTCTTTTTGTATATGAACATTGAAAATATTTGAACATTTTGAACTTTCTGCAAAAGCTTTTTCAAAGGAAATCTGAATTCAGAAAATGCTAAAGTAAATCCTTAATAAAAAGAAACAATTTATGGTATTTTTTTTTCAGCTATGTGTCCCAGACTTCGCATAAGATCAAGTGAGCATTTTCAAGATTGTGCAAGTCAGATTCCCAAATGATATGTGAACTTGGCAGAGCTGTTTCCCTCAAATAATTACTGTTAAAAGACATATTGCCTACAAGAAATGAGGCTTGATGATATTTAAGCTGTCTTCTACCTTTACAAAAAAAGTTGTTTCTTAAATAAAATCCTTAACTCCCAGCTTATGGTGACAAACTTCATTTTTGCATAGTATCTTCATTAGATACTGAATGAAGGTGGTCTCTTTCCTGGAAAGAATAAAGCAGATTCAGTTTTGTCTGATTTGCCACTCTGACTTGTGACTTTCTTACACTCAAGTCTAGATCACACATCATCTTCCCGCTGCAGCTGTGTCAGTGGAAGCTTTCACCATGCCAGCTGCTTATCACTACATCCACTGGGAGGCTTCCATCCTTCCCAATCTATCTCCTAAGCTGCACTGCAAATACTTACTTGTTTCTGTCAAAAATGAATACTTTTAGCAAAACTGTTCTTTCAACTAACTTTAACAGAAACAGGTCATTCAAACAGGTCTCCTAGCAAATCTGAGGAAAAACTAATGTTGTTTAAGGGAAGGAGCTGCAGACTGGAGCAGGAAATCCCTTCAGCAGGATATATTATCAAGCTCTTATTCCATAAAATCCATTTAATGCCGACATATTGCATCAAGGTTTGAAAGGAATTATTCAGAGTGAAGTTAACCTAAACTATCAGAGACTAAGCATACTGATCATTACACTGTCCTGAAGATCTTTACATGTCCAGACTATGTTTTCAGTGTAATACCAGTTAATTCCATATGTATTTTACAGATAGCTTTGGAATAATAATAATATTCAATAAATGTATTGAATATATGTATATAGTGAACACAATTATGAGAGTCCTGTCAGGAGATTTAATGAAACATCTATTTCTCTAACAACATTCCAATAATCTATTTGACTGGAAGTGTATTTAGTTATTAGATGTCTCTGCAGATTTTATATTCCCCAGAAATAGGCACACATTTACAGTAATGGAATTTTACAGCTAGATATCAATTTTTTTCTATTTTAATTTTTTAAATAAGAAAAAACATATCTTTCTTTAGTTACTTCTATTTGTGCAGTACCATGCATTTTGTTTTATGAATAAGCAAATGAAAGGAAATTATTTCAAAGAAAAAATGTCTTATTTTCATTGCCATTTCAGATGGAATTCAAACAATACTTTCAAAGTTCAGACCAGATATGGACACTATATCACTCCTATCACAAGGCTAGAAAAATTTCCTTCTTACTAATAATCACTAACTCGCCATGCCGTAGAGATGCCACTTCTACTTCAAGAGGACTTATGGTCTTTAGCACCTCCTGAAAGTCAGCAGATCAACACCTTACACATGTACTTATGTTTTCTAATAGTGTCAGTAGAGTTGTATGTTAGTCATAGAACATAAGCATGTTTTATTCTGGTCATTTTACTTTAAATTTGATAAAACAGCAGAAAGTTCTCTTTCATTGGATTTAAGTTTTCTTAAAATACATTAGTATCTCCAAATCTCTATCTTGTTTTGTGAATAAAAAATAGTGACATATTAGTTTGGTAAGTGTATTTCATGTCCCACTTATTAGAATTTTTGGAATTAATGAATATATTTCTTAACTTTTTCTAACACAGATATTTTGTTTTTAATTCTTCAAACTTTTACTGAGAAAACAGATGAAACAAATTCCATTTTCTTGTTCTTATGTTGGAAGCAGTCTCAGCTTTGTTCTCAGGAAGAAGAAATTCACGATAGAGAACTCAATCTCTGAACATTTATTTGTTTTTCTTTATTATATTCTTACTTACTGGTTCATCATTCTTATTTCATCTTTTAAGAATTTTCTGTTAGCAGTCTATGAAGTTTTGCTTTTCCTTCTCTTACATATCTACTGGGTGCCTAGACAGGAACCGAATTTAAATTCAAAAACTAGCAGAAGAGAAAGAAAATTGTGATATGAGCAAGTCATTGGCAAGTCAGCTAACCTTACATGCACTGAAGTTCAAGAATATAAAGCAGTGCATGCACTGCACTGTTGCTGAATATAGCTATCTATCCCCGTTGCATCTACAGAAAAAAAAAGAAAAAAAAAACTCTACAAGGCATCATCTGTTTTCTGAGCAAAACATGCCAGTTACAGCAAAGTTTAGGAGGTGTTCTGTTCTAGCTATGAATGTTGACTCATTTACAACTTTGGCTTGATTTTTTTCTAGCTGCAGTGGTTACCATCCCCAGTTCTGCATCCCACTTCTCTGTCATAAATTTACACTTCCACAGCAGGCATGTCTGAGCTGACTGTGAGAAGCATGGATGCTGATGAACCATCATAGTTTATAGACTGCTATGCAAACATAAATTGGCACTAACTGTAATATACAACGTGCTTGGCAGGAGGAAGAAACACACATCGAAGGAATGAAAACCAGTTAGACTGTCCCAAACCAATTTATTCCATATACGAGTCAAAGTCTTTGATGCCTACAAACTATGCAGACAGAAGTGGTGGACAGGGTAATCTCTTCCTCTCCATCTTAGATGCAGAAATGGAAAGATACACAGTAATAAACCAACATTTCGGAAAATGCATCTGTAATGAAATCTTCCAAACATTTCAGTAATTTTTGAGAAGAATGATCATAATATTAGAGAAAATTTAGTAACAAAGAAATTTTTCTCTCTTTAAATACAGAGGTACACCAAGTGTTTGAAAATGTCTCTCAGATAGGGAAATTAATATTATTTGGTTTCTAAGACTGTTTTTGTAATTAGCCAGGAGATTTTCAATTTTTTCTTCAAATTTGTTCTTACAACAGTGTCATCCTTTCACACTAAGAGATAAAATTAATGCTGGCAAATATTGCAGCTTCTTGAAGCCAGAACAGAGTTTAAGAGCAGTCAAGAGGTATGGCAATTTTAGATTTCTCCCATGCATCTCCTTGTATAATGTTTAGGCTGCTAATGTAATTCTGTGAGACTTTAAAAATACAGTTTCAGATCTCTGGAACCCACAAAGTCTGAATACAACCTTGTCACAGATATCTCCTTTTCTCAAATGTTTCTGGGCAAGATATAGATGATTCTCTAGCAAGCATACAGTCTTTTTGTCCTAGAAAGAAATTCTTGCATCAATCACTCCACAATTGTTCTAGCTGTACATTTAAAAAAATAATAACCAAAGACATTCTTGTTTTTCCTTTAGATCTCTCTGCATGCATGCTTATATTGCTGTATGTCACACGCAGTGAAAGAAGAAGAAAGTGCAGAAGAAACTGTGTGAGGGGGAAAAAAACGTTAGGAATTGGGAATTGAAGTGGGCTGCTGTGAAGAAACTTTTTGCATTGTGCATATTTATGACTTGCTTTGGGGTTTTTTTATTTTTATTTTTTCTTTTTAATTATTTATTAAGAACATACAGCAACAGAGTAACTCACTGAAAGAAACATGAGTGTCTCATGGCTGAGCTTTGCCAGGTGTATTCTAACTACATAGGAACTAATGATATTAATTCCTCTTCATTTTATAAAATGAGACAGAACAAGGAGCATTCATTTTCAACTATAAGCTCCTACACAGATCTAAAACTGAATGTATCAGCTAATCCAAAAAATCTAAATAAGTCATTAGCTCAAAATCACTTTCAATAAAATGAATTATGAAACTACTTGTTTTTATTAACAGCTGAGACATAACTGAATCTGTAAGCTCACTGTTTAAACTATGCAAAGTTCAGTGCAGGAATGGCAGGGCACTACCTTGTAAAGGTTGAAACAATCTGGAATTTCAGTAGTTTGTTAATCTGGGAAGTTCGAGGACTAAAATCCACAGATTTCTTCCACATTCCTTATAAGACTCATACACCAAAGCATAAAGCATAAACTGGATGGAGCAGAGTCTCTGATGAAATATAATGTAGCCTTTCTGTATTTACTAAGAAGCACAAGCAGAAGATGTTTTAAGTCAGTCCTTTGCCCTTAGTCTGGTACAATATAATTCAGAGAGGTGAAATGCCAGGTAAATTTATTTGAAAACACTACACAATCAGACACAGTAGATTTGTAAAATGTCTTCATCCAGTACAAAACTGACAGAGGTATAATGTCCTGATGTTTCATCTGAATGAATACTGCATATAAAACTGCTGCCAGGACACATACTGTTCTCAGCAATGAAGGAACAATAATATAGAGTCCTTAGGAAAATGTAGTGCATGTACAGATTGCTTGCACTCAGGGGTCATATGACCCAATGGAAGACATCTGTCACTACACTAAGATACAACTGTTTTCAATTTAAAACAACATGTTTAGGAAAGTAAAATAAATGCAAAATTTGTCTTGTCCAAGAAAAAAAGGTAATTTTTCATATTAACTGTTTGTCACAGAGAAAGACAAATGATGTGCATTTATTTCCCTGCACTGTTCATTTGGCCTTAAAGCCAATATATTGAGCAAAAAATAATGTTATTTATAAAGTAGGAAATCTCTCCTAGAAAAAAAGGGAACGGAAAAATGTTTACACCAAATACTCTAACAGAAATACAAAGCAGAATACTAATAAGAAAAAAAAAAGTCTTTTACTCATCTTTAAAAATAAAAACGGAATAATAAAAATAGATACTCCATTATTAATTAAATTAGATGAATAAAGCCCAGTCCAAATCTCAGTGAAGCACTACAGAAGTTTTCACCTTTCAATTCACTCACAATGATAACTAAACATGTTGATATATTTTAAAATAATTCATAGTTGTTTAAAATAGTCATAAACACATTGGTAGATCTCAACGCCTTCTACATTTCAAAATGTATGAATACCCAGAGAGAGCAAGTATGTGTACATGTATGTTTATATGTATACAGTGATTAAGTGATACTGTTTTATTATATTTATTACACAAGAAGCAGAAAACAAGATACTATTGTAACATTTGTATTTGTTCTTAATTAAGATAAAGAAAACTATTCAACTGGAATAGTCCAATTTTTAGCAGAGATATCAATTTTCTTTTTTCTTTTTTTTAAATGACTCCAAGGATTTTTTTTCCTGGGAGGAATATCCCCCAGCCCCCCACAACCACCACCCAAAAAAATCTCTTATTCTGTACAATCTAGCTGATTCCTATTCTGGTTTTGGCTGGGATTGAGTTAGTTTTCTTCACAGTAGCTCACACAACGCTCTGGTTTGGATTTGCAATGACAACAGTGTTATTAACACACCTATTCCTAAGCAGCATTCACACAACATCAATTCCTTTTCTGCTTCTCACACTGCCCTCCCCAGGGAGTAGGATAGGGTGCACTAGAAGCTGGCAGAGGACACAGAACATCTGAGCTTTACTGCGTAATTTTATAAGGTTTCACAAAATAAATTAAAATGGAAGGAAATGAGTTTGAAAGTTAACAAATTCACATACACAGTTATTTTGATGTATATTTGAAGTTAATTCTATTTCTAAGATGCAAAAGTAGACACCACGTGTTACAGAAAAGAGATTTTTATAACCTCAGATAAAGTATCTATATTCACCATAAAATAGTCACGAAAAAGCTCAAGCTTTCCTTTTCAATCCTGCCATATAAGCAGAAATAATTTATATAATCTCAATGCACAAATTACCCTTATCTTTGAATGAAGATAATCCTAACCTCCTTTGGGAAGTGATTTCACATTTACTAAAGAATGTTCTGTAACGCGTAAGTTTGCTTGAAGCATTAGAAATATATTTGCCAACTCTAAGTGATACACAGATAATTGCTACTGAAAACATCATTGCTCTGTGTAATGCTGTAACACAGAGCAATAACAGCAGAACAGCAAAGCCCCATGCTGCAGCAACTGAAGACACACTCAAATGCAGCAGACACAGGCAATAAAACAAAAGAAAGAATCTGCTTACCTTTAGAAGGCCTCAGGCACACAAGAATCTCCAACAGGATACTCTTGCTTCCATCGCAAACGCATCAATGAAGTCTGCAAAGGGGTGGATTCTGGCTCTACTCCTTCCAGTCACTCAGGTGCTTTTCATGCACCTGAGCTCCTCCGAGCTGGCCCTGCCTTACCACCAGGTGTTCAATCACTTTTTCAAGCTATGACTTCATATTTACGCTACACTTTGATTGAGACTAAATTCTCATTGAGAAAACAGCAACAGGAGCAAAATGATTTATTATATCAAAGAAATGTTTTCTTTTCATAGCTTGCTACCAGTTGATGTCACTGTGCTCTGTCATGCTTATATACCTCATTTATATGAGGCATGAGATAACACATAATCCCAAAGGAAGATTTCAGAAAATGCTAATTTTCCATTCTTGCTTTTGTATACATGCTAGTTATCATTTCAGAGAAATAAGAATTTAGTTGACATTATGTTGTTTCCTTATTTCCTGTCATGTTCATTTCAAATGTCTAAGTGTATGCTATTTCCCATTGTAAGAAATACATCCATACAGAAATAACTTCTCATACAACCACTATAGTTATGAGAACATTTAACCCATTGTGATATCACCATTGTGGTAAGGCAGGATACTTACCTGGCAGAGGAGACACCATGATCAGGCAGGTGGTTTTCCCAGGGTGAGGCTCATCCCCTGCACTCCGGTTTGATGACTCCTGTGATTTCCCCAGATGTGGGAAACTCAACTGCATAATTTGTGCTAGTGTATTTATGTAGACTGGGGGAAGAATTCCTTGAGAGCAGCCCTGTAGAGAAGAACTTGGGGGTCCTGGTGGGTGAGAAGCTGGATGTAAGCCACCAGTGTGTGCTTGCAGCCCAGAAGGTCAACTATATCCTGGGCCACAATAAAAAATGGGTGGCCAGCAAGGAGAGGGAGGTGATTGTCCCCCTCTACTCAGCTCTTGTGAAGCCCCATCTGGAGTCCAAGCCTGGGGCCCCCAGCACAAGAAAGATGCAGAGCTCTAGGATCGTGTCCAGAGGATGGCCACTAACATGATCAGAGGGCTGGAGCACTTCTCTTATGAAGAAAGGTTGAGGGAATTCGGCTTGTTTAGCTTCAAGAAGAGAAGGAGACCTCATTGTGGCCTTCAGTACTTGAAGGGAGCATATAAAGAGGAGGGGGAATGCCTGTTTGTGTGGGTTGATGGTGATAGAACAAGGGCAACTGGTTTTAAACTAAGACAGGGGAGATTTAGGTTAGATATTAGGAGGAAGTTTTTCACACAGAGGGTGCTGATACACTGGAACAGATTACCTAAGGAGGTTGTGGATGCTCCATCCCTGGAGGCATTCAAGGCAAGGCTGGATGTGACTCCAGGCAGCCTGGTCTAGTGGTTGGTGACTCTGCATATAGCAGGGGGATTGAAAGTAGATGATCTTCAAGGTCACAGAATCTCTCAGGCCATTCTATGGTTCTATGACATTTCTGTGATTAAGATTTCTACAGTGGCAATATGATGACCTAGTTTAAGTCCTCAGTGTATACTTATAGAATATCTGGAAAAATCGAGATTTGCACTATGGGAGAATGAATATGTTAGGTTTTGCAACTATCAGAAACCTCTTCTCATAACAATAACCTTAACATGACAGTCTAGCACCCATCCAGGTTGAGCATCATCCAACATCATCCTGGATTTCAATATATCTAAATTTACTGGGAGATCTCCAAATGGTTGTAGTCGTTACTACTAGTTACAGTTCTCCTCCCCAACATAGTCTTGCATGTATGGGAATCTGCAAGATTTTGCTACTGAAATGTGAGGCAAAAAGGCACCAAGTGTTTCAGTCTTAATGTTTTTAACCTTTACTAGAAATTCTCTAGCTGCCAGCCCTCATCTTCTGCATCCTGTTGATGAGGTGGTTCGTAACAAACCATCAGGAGCACAAAACCAGTGTTCTTTCCAGAGTTTTGACAGCCATGTCTTTGGCTGTATGCTGGAGCTCTGTGTAGTCAAAAAGTTACTTGCATATGGCATAAGCATCCTGTCTTCTTTCCTTTCTATACTCATCCTGATATCCTACATTAAAATAGTAAAACAAATTATAATGGCAAAAACTACACAAATCAGCACTGTGAACTGGATTAATATAATATTACGTTTCCCCATGAAATTCTATGTAATTTGCTTCATTTCATTTTCTGAAACTTGTTTGAAAGGTTTGTTGTATGTATATATAAATGCTTAGAACAGCAAAAAGCAATTGGCTTCATGTCTTTCATTTGTTTAGGTGGCTGTAGGTAAGAGTGAACAGATGGTAAGTTGAACACTGAAAGATCGAAGTGACTTGGAGGGAATTAGTTGGTTGTGCTGTCAGCTAAGAAAATTTCAGTGGTTCAGTAGAAGAACTAGCAGAGTTTGCATGCATTTCCATATCGCCATATTTACAAATAGATGCTATTTTTAGATTTACTTATGGAAACCTTATGTCTCTTTTGGATCTGAGACAACTGCAGACAAATATTGCCTGAAACAGAATGAGTTATCTACCTGACAAACTAAGTTCAAGAAATGTTTTCTATGTCTTATCTGGTATTAATATCAGTAGTTCTTTATTCACTTATATCTATGCAATTTGAATGTTTAAGTAATCTTTATGGTCTCAGAACCAAGATTCTTTTTAATAACTTTCTATTTCATTGCATAACTAGACAGGAACGAGAGCCACACACTCCTAGCTACATGCTATTCAGCAAGTACAGGCCAGGCAGTAACAATATTTGCATTTACATCTACAGGCCCTTAAGATATACAGACTAAAACAAATATTCATGTGTCTTTGTAATCTTGTTTTTTTAAGTGTCATTTATAAGTATCATTTGATTTACTTTTGTACAACGATTACAATTTTACTTTGCTATAACTAAAAGAAAATGACGCTATATTTCAAGGTCAGCATACTACAAAGAGTAAGAAAATAACTTCACAGGAGATACTTCCAATTACTAGTTGTATTATAGCTGTGCAGACATTCATCTCTGTGTAAACCAAAATTTAATAGACTACTAAGAGAAAGAGTGGCAAATTCATTATAAAAATACAGCCAGAAGGATCTGTTCCTTCTCACTGAGGCTAAAATTTTAGAAGACATCATCTAATATCTTTAGTCAACAAACAAAAACAAATACATAAACATCTTCATGCACTCTATTTCCATGGAATAACAGACTAAACTTTGTATAACAACTTCTCAAAATTTGCCTTATTTCCCAAGAATTGCAACAAGCGTGTCATCAAAATCCCTTATTTCCTAACTTAGCATTGTCATATCTTCCATCTACTGAAGAAGTTTACTTATGTAAAACTAACACTTTTTTATGATATATTCTGTTCTGAACTGAAAACTTTGAAAGGGGTAACACTTGCCCAGGGTAGTGCTACTGCAGTCTGGATGACTGAGTCATTTTTTTATCATTACATTTGGCTTCCTGGATTCACAGATGTCAGAACCATAGGGGAAAAAATACACACACACACACACACACACACACACACACACACACATATAAAAGCATACATGCGGTTGGCCCACAGACTGAGAGATTATGACAAGTGCAGATTATATGAGTCTTCACTGCTGAAGGTCTATTTGAGCTCAATGAATATGTTCAAGCAATTTAATATAGCTTGCCCTGCACGTATTGCTTAGGGACAATGGGAAGTCACTTCACTTTATTGTATCACTAGCTGTAGACAAAGCCTTGTCATTTCTGTCTGTCACACATTTTCTATGCCATTTTTGAAATCACACTTTAGTTTCATCTCCATCTGGGATAGAAGCAGAAGTATTGTAAGAAAAACTTGTGGCTTTTTTTTTTTTTGTGTGTGTGTGTGTGTGTGTGTGTGTGTGTGTATTTTTAACTTGATTGGATGATGAGAGCCTTGAAAATGCCATGACATAGGCTGGTCTTTTGATGGTTTAGTAGGCTGACCAACTGCACAGCAAAAAGAAGCTTAGAATTACAAGTACTACATTAGCACAGCTCATATGGGAAATGACATCTTTCCAACAGAGATAGATATGCCCTGCTTAGTTCAGTCAAACAGAGATTCTTCAGATCTGTTCTTTGGCTTTTTGAATATGCGTTCATAAATTTTATACATCTCATTAGCACATTTTGTGGAAAACAGGAGAAATGGTAAATCAAATTATGTCCCAACATACAAATGTAAATGAAGAGTTTGGCTTTGAATATGAAACTCAGCAGTTAAACAGTTTATACCAAATTAGTGGGAGATAATATTTCAATGTCAATTATAGTGAATTAGACTGCCTTTAGAACAAAAACAATTTTACTTTTGCTAAGTGTTAAAAAGCAACCCTATAATATCATTAACCATTTGACCTTCTGATAATTTGCTAAATTTACAGTGATGAACATGCATTTTCTCGTCCTTCCATGAGCATGGAAACAGAGCAAGTAAAACAATTTCTGCTGTTCTTCAACATGGGCACAGTTAATTATCATCAAATACAAGAAATGAATGGCAGTAATCTCAAAACAGAGTTACTGGTTTTAGTAGAACTGAAAGATTATGGAATCATAAAATGGTTTGTGTTGAAAGGAATTTTTAAAGTCATCTTCTTCCATCTTCAGTTCAAATTTGTTGACTTCCTGCCAATGAATGTATTGGTCTTCTTAGTCCCTCTTCAAGCTCTATTGAAAGCGCTCTGAATTGGGTTTTTTTTGGTTGGACCTCTGTCTTGCAGTACTGGCAACAATAAAATAATCTCATGATATATAACCTATAGTTTAACGGTTTAAAAGAAAAAAAAGAGTTTAATGATGTATAACCAAGATGTTATAATTGCAATATAATCAAGAGAGTAAGGCAAAGCAGACAATGATCACAAAAGAGAATAAGTGGAAGAGCTTACCCTTGGGTTGAGCTCACCAGAAGATACCAAAAGAGGGGATCTCCAGAAGAGATCCTTCCCCTCTGGTAGCCAGCTCTTAAATAGGTCCAGGAGGGGTGGAGCCAGGCTCCAGCCCTTCCGGCAGCACAGGTGAATTGCCTTCACCTGTGCTCCTCTGGCTGACTCAAGGCTCACCTCAGGTGATTAATCAGAGGTTCAGGCCGTGACTCAGCAGTTCCCATACAAATGATCATTAAAAAAAAGAAATTGAGAGTGAAATAAAATCCAAGAATTGTGTTCTGAAATCTTTTCAAATACTCTCCAATACTCCTTATCTCCTTTACACACCAAAAAAATAAAACAGTAATTAAATCACTGACAATTGCAAAATATTTACAACCTTCTTATAATGTGTGATTTGCCTCTGTGATATCCTGTCTATACCCATATGCCATTCTATGGTTCTCTGACATTTTCCAAGATAAAACCCTTAAAATTCTCCCTTTTTTCTTCCATTCTAGGATTTAAATCTGCTGCTTAGTCCATTGTTTATGTCTCCGAAATCACAGTTTTGTAAAATCTCCCAATATATTGGTATACCAGATCTGGCTAGGATGGAATTGACTTTCCCTGCAGGAATCTATGTAGAGCTGTGCACTTAGAGCTAGAGCAGCATTAATGCTGTTTCTCTAATCCTTAAAAAGCCAGTAGGCTGGTGGTAAAAAAGAGCTGAGGAGGTGACATTGCCAGAACAGCTGATTTAGGGCAACCGAAAGAATATTCCATACCATACAACATCGCATACAGCAAGAAAAGATCACAAAGTCACAGAATTGTAGGGGTTGGAAGGAACCTGCAGAGACCATCGAGTCCAACCTCCTGCCAAAGTAGGCTCTTTCAAAAAGATAGGGAAGAGGAAAGGAGAACTCTTGCTATGAAAATGTTTGTCTTCCCAAACAACTTCTATATGCATACTGAGGCACTACTTACCAAGTGGTGGCTGAGCATCACTTGTTGACGGGAAGCAGAGAATAATTATTTTCTGTTTTTGTTTTTTTTTTATGCGGCCTTCCCTTATTTGTTCTTTCTTGTAATTACACTGCTCCTTATCCCAATCCATGCTAATTTCTAATAGTTTCTGGATGTTTATATTATTCCTGTGGCTCTGACTTTCATGACTTTCATTCTCTGTAGACAAAGTGTTTGGCAGACCACATATCATTTTTCACTGATAACTTCCAAATCCAGCAGTTCTAAACATAGCTGTAACAAAATAATCACACAAGCAAACACCACTTAATGGGGAACATCAAACCCAAGGGCATGAATAAACTTCTAACTGGAAAACTGATTTGAAGCACACATCAAAGTTCTTACACATTCCACACTTTTGTTAATGAAGTATCTAATATAATCTTCTTGTATGTTCAATAGAGGAAAAAAAGCAGATTAGGAAGACAGGCTTTTGAAGGAAATCTTCATTCCACTCACTGTCCACTGACTGTGTCCGGGTGCTCCGGTCACTATCTTAAGCACCTCAGTGATGTGCAATGAATCTTGTAGATGCTAGCTGTCAAAACTGATGAAGAGTACACGCCTGTAAGAACAGAAATTAGAGCAGCTTCACTTTAAAGTAAATAAATAAGTAAATAAACAGGCAAATCTGAAAGAGATATCACTTGGCTTTCGAATCACAAAGCAGCAATTACAATTCCAGTCACTGAGAGTCTGAATTGTAATTTGCCTGAGGGATTACAGCCCCACAACTTTCATCACATTCAATTATAGCAGTTAGGGTAATTGTCATCCATTCTGTAAAAGTTTACTTATGTCCAGTTGTCTTCTATAATATCACTTGTGTTCAGAGAGAAAATCTGAGTTTTGACTTCATGATTTCCAAATATTTCTCTCTGTAGAAATCTAATGTCAAATGAAGAAAAAACAAACAAACAAAAAACACAAAAAAGCAAACCACACACCCACAAAAAAACATAACAGGAAGAAGCACAAATTACCTTCTTACTGACATAGATACAAATCACAGCTTCAGACTCTAATGTTTAATTAGCTATCTATGCCCATGAGAAAATCAAGAAATATCCATTGTGGTCCCTTTAGGATCATGGATTTTAGTTTCTACAATACTTCTGACTGTAACTTTAATTATAAGTTTGTTTTATTTTCAAGAGACTGAAAGACTGTACAAAATTTATTGGACTGGAAATGCCACAGGTTTTATTACAGAATCCATCTACGCACTTAAGAACATTTGAATAAAAAAAACTATAGTGGATGCAAAATTTAGTATTTTTTTAAGTTTATTAGTATTTTTCATTTCAGAATAATAAATTTTAAAAACATAATAAAGAAAGAAACACACAAGAGTGTGGAAAAGGCCATGAAAAAGCTATTAATACATTTAATGCATCAGGCATTTTAAGAACAATGTTCTTTGCTGAGTGAAACATACTAGCAAATCCTTCTGTTGTACACTGTTGAGTGTCCAAGTAAGATGGAACATCAGCGAGAAAGAAAATAAAATAATATTTTATTAAGAAAAGAAAAAAAAATATTTATAAGAAAATAATATGTAAATAATATCCAGAGTAATAAATAATGTATATTTCTTTCAAAATAGTTTGAAATTATGTTTTTATTTTTAATTAGAAAAGTGAGCAATTTGAAATTTATGAGCAAACAACTCTCCTACTATAATTTTACATAATTGAGGTGTGTGATCATATTTAGAAATAACACAGAAACTGAGGACCTTCTGGGACATTTTGGAGCCCAGGGCAACTAGCTTTAGATCTCTTCCCCTTTTTAGCCAGAACTAATATTTCCCTTCTTGAGAAAGGCTTCAGAACACTTTTCCTAGTATCACAATGCTCTTCTTTTCCTAGATCTCTAAGACCACAATTGGCATCAAGTGATATATGTGGAAACCTGATTTTGAAACGAAACCTATTCAGTGTCTTGTAATTGTAGAATGATATATAGTATGACTACTTTCCATCATTAAATTTAAGCAATAAATATTTTCTAATGTAGGACTTTCTAAATCAAGATCACAAAGAAATCTATGAAAATTTTGTCAATAGTCATTTTCATAAACATGAAAAAAAGATGGATTGCTTCAAGTGATGTCGAGTTTATTTTCTTTCTTTCTGGAAAAAAAAAAAATAAGTTTTCCACTTTCTTTGAAGAAAATTTTGTGTACATGACATTTAGAAGACGCAGAAATAACATTTCTATTTATATTTCTTTAAATAGAAATGTAAGAGAAAGACAGAAGAGCAACAGGAATAAAAGAATTCTACTGAATTCCATCAAAGTGATACAGAAGTGCAAATGTTTCAATTACACAATTAGTCTTAATCTGTGTCTTCATAAACAAAGGGAAGCTATTTTAATCAAAGAAAGGAAAATGAACTTGAGTGGGGAGAAAAAATAAATACAGTGTTTATTTTATTAGAGAAATAAATACTGCTGTAACATAAAGCTATGTTTAAGCATTATTACTGTTTTGTTTTTTTTTCTAAAATAAATACCTTCTTAGCAAGAGATAGAATAGAAAGTGTAACAAACCCAACAATTAACTTATAAATAAATTTTTCCTAGGTTGTGAATAGAATGCGTCTCGCTGAGTAGTGTGAATCTATTGATGAGATCAATGACTCATGGAGCAGAAGTGTTCTGGTTTTACTTAGTTTTAGACAGGAATGCAATTGTTTCCTTTTTTTTTAGTGTGCGGTCATCAAGTTATTGTTACCATGGGAGAAAGAGAAATTCTTTGCAGCATGCAGCGAGTACTTCCAAAAAGTCTTATTAGTGTAGTTCTAACTTTCATTTTTATTACATAACAGACCAACTTAAACATAGGTATGACTTAATGTTTTGATAAGTAAGTTGTAAATATACTTAATAGATACTCCTGTTTTGTTAAAATGTTGTTTTATTAAATATTGTGAGATACAGAGAGCCAATTACTGAATGATAATTTTAATAAGCTTTACTTTTACTAGTGCTTAATTTTTTTTCCTCAGTCTTCATTCTTTAAACAAAAAAAAAAAAAAAAAAAAAAAAAAGAAGAGAGAAAGGGAGAGAAAATAGTCATAGAGGAAAGAAATTGCACCTGATGGATATGCCTTTAAATAGATCTTTCCTGCGTAAGTTACATCAGTCCTGACAAAGGTTTATGAACTTGAATATCAGCAGCTTTCCACTAAACTGAGTTCCACTAAGTGGAATAAAGACACAATTTAACCTTAAAGTATCAAGGGAATGACGTGTCTTTTACTACCTTACATAATCATAACAACAATATACTCAAAAACAGCTCATAGCCACTCTATAACTACCTCTTTACCTTTACAGTTTTTTTGCATGATATAGTTAAGATTTTTTAATATTTACAAAATCTATTATAAGATAGATAAAAAAAAAAGACATTTTAAACAAATTTTATTTTACATTAAAACAAGTGTTTGAAAGTAATAGCATTCATAAGCAATAATGTCATTATCCAAAATATTTAGCAAAATAAATATTTACCAACTTGGAAATCACAAAGTACAAATTAGAAGAGGGTACATATTGTGGCCCACAGAACTCAACAACCATGACTACTTATTGATAATTGATAGAACTACTATATAATCTAAAATTCATTCTCAAAAAAAAAACCAAAATCATTCTTAAAAGCAGATTAATATTTCCTCTTAATACTGCCTTAGCCTCTAAAAAGTGAATCCAAACAATGAGATCTAACACACATAAAACTTTAAAAAATAACTCAGTGAAATTTTTATCATTAGCATAAAATAAAGAGTGATCAGAGAAACGAAGACAGTATTTTGTTTATGGTTAGAGAAAATAATTATAATCAAAAATGTTTTAAAATTTGGCTGACTTAAATTTTTACTGTAACGAGTTCAGAAAGCCAAGACAGATTGCCAGCTTCATCATGCAATAGCATATGTTAAGAAATAATATTATTAAAAGTATAAAAAATACCAAATGGTATGTATGTGCTATATTTTGTGTTATAAAGGAGGGATGGCAGTTTAACAAAGACTATTAGAAAATTCTGTAGGTCCCTCATATTTTTAAATCACAGTTTTAGTATGTTATATTATCTTTAAGCTCCCATACTGGAATAGTAAGGATACAGTGGTGTATTCTTTTAGTGGTGTGCTACTAGCTAGAATCATAAACGCAGGGAGTAGAACTGTAATTATAGTTGAAAATAAATCCTTTTTGCACAGTTGCTAAGGGTCTTTTAAATGTTCTAGTGCTTCTTCTCACACACAACATTCTGCAGCTTGCATTTATTTCTCCTGGTAGAGATTGCCAACTCCTTAGAGGAACCCGCTGCAGGGTTAT
This sequence comes from Centrocercus urophasianus, assembly GCF_019232065.1. Classification (NCBI taxonomy): domain Eukaryota; kingdom Metazoa; phylum Chordata; class Aves; order Galliformes; family Phasianidae; genus Centrocercus; species Centrocercus urophasianus. The sequence goes on from NW_024884586.1 coordinate 26,561,400, forward strand.
TTGACAGATGTGAATGGCACAGCAAGAGAAACATCTTCCTGTTCCTCCTACATTAAGAAAACCTTTAATTTCAACTGCAGTGGATAGATGCCCATATTAGTTGCCCACACAGTCTGTCATTTTAAGGATTACATGGAAAGGATAGAATATAGTAAAGAAGACACCTAAGGCCTTCATCATAATGTTTCTTTAGCTACTGCATTAGGCAGCTACCATGTGGTTCATCAGGTCTTAAAAGACCAAACAACCATTGGCAATATATGAGCATTCCCACCTACTAAATATATTTATATAGAAACTATTCTAACATTTCATTTTAAATGTGGGAGTAAGTTAGCAATCTGACTCAGCCTGTTAAAAATCTACAGCAATCATGGCTGACGTTTGGAATCCAGCATGCAAGAAAGTATCTGCGGAGTCCTACATAACCCAATTTGTAGGAGGATAATGTGGCAATGTGCGCCTCAGGTATGGCCTTTCATGGTATAAGTGTCTAAAGCAGGAGAACACATGTTTGGGAAGTGCTGTAGAGCCTTCTTAGTCACATAGCCAGTAGTTGTATCTAATAACCATCTATTTGTCTTTCTGCATAGTGTTAGCAGTTCAAACTACTCAGTACATTCACTCTCACTTAAAAATTGGAAAACAAGCACTAATTCTGTTTGAGGGTGGACAGGTAGCAAACTAAAATCAAACAACATTAGATCTTTGTCTTTAATGCTAAGAGAAATTAGATGTTAATGGTTAATGAAATGTAGATCGGTGTTTCTCAGTACTCATAAATGAATCTTTGTTTTTGACCAATAATATAGTCCAGCTTTGTGCTTCCCTGAAATAACTGGTGAGTAATAATATATTCAGATTAAATTTTTAAAAGTTATTTTCATGTGAAATTTTTAAACATTATTATAGTATATAAATTAAATTATTCATCCAAGGATTTGTAGAAGACCATTATCTCCCTAGCTAATTGAGCATTAACCCAGTGTACTACATGATGTTATGATATGGAATACTGATAACCAAAAATCATAAACCCATGACAGGTATACATTGCCTGACAAACCCTTCCCAGTTGTTTCACAAATAAAGTTGCAGAAGAACAAAGTGGGAAACCCTGACACAGAAAGTCAGCTTTTCCTGTTTAATTTGTTTAGTTGTCTTTTGTTCTGAAGCAAGTACATTTACATCACATCCATAAAATTTTGTCTTTGATATAGGAATAAATGTTCCAATTAATCGTCAATATAACTGCCCCTTTCTTAAATCCTATCCTGTCCTCACCAGTTGCCCCTGTAGGAAATAAGAACTCAATTACTGTTAAGCAGACCTTCAGCAGACTAAGATGCAAATCAGGCTCCAACGATTTCTCAACACATTATTGCTGTGATATGACAGTAGAGCTAAGTAAGTCTTAGGATTCCTGTCAGAGTTTGACAGTTAACTATCAGGATGGCTTTAGGGAAATAGCAACTTCCAAACTGATCTTCTTCTACCAGATCTAGCAGTGAAACAATTATTTTTTTCACAAATTCTTGAGCTAGTGGTGAAAAGAAACTAATACTGTTGTACACTTGTGCCTGCAATGTTTCTTTGAGCATTTTTAGCAGCAGTATGCATTCTCTGTTGATGTGGTGAACATATTTAGTGCTAGTAGGGACAAATGGCACCAAAGGAAAGCAGGGCTGGACATAGTAGTAGCTGGTTAATGGCTCTTATTTCTAGAATCAGTGTCTTCTTGGGTTTTGTGCCCTAAGTTTATTTGGTTATCTGACAACTTAGGGAAGCTAACGGTGAGTCCACTGTGAGTCTACTCTGATGAGAAACTTTAGATTTTCAATTCAGTTGGTCAAGGTTTGATCATTCATTTTTTTTACAGAATATTAGAGTAGGATTAGAGACTTCTCAGGATGATTTAGTTCACTCTTCCTTCTCAGAGCATAATGAAAGATCATATCCAATTAGGTTTCAGATATCTCCAGGAATGTAGACTCACCAATTTCTTTAGCAACTTTTCCATTTTGATCACATGTATAGTAAAAAATATTTAGTTATATTTATGTAGAATTTCTTGCATATCAGTTTCTTTCCGTTGCCACTTGTCTTTAGTACCATTTACAAGAGTCAGTCCCTTCTAGTTCAACATGGTACAAAACACTTATCATCTTAGTAGCCTTTTACTGAACTTGTTTCACTAAATCAATGGCTGACTTATATTGAGGAAACACACACACTGGACATGGCATTCCAGCTGTGGCCTGGAACCTATGATAACCATTACTGATGGTACTGCTCTTCTTAAAGCAAGTCAGAACACCATTGGACTTTTTTGTCTAGCAGAAATCCCAGTTCCTTTTTTACAAAGCTACTTTCCGTGCTTTCAGTACAGTGTGTACTAGTGCATGGAAATGTTCCTCCCCAGATATAAGACTTTACATTCACCTTCAGTCTTCATGAGGTTCATGCTGGTCCATCCTCCAGCCTGCAGAGGTCCCTCTGAACAGCAGAATTATCATCTGTCTAAGAGAATCCTCTCAATTTTCAATTGCTTGCAAGCATGCTGAGGATTTGCTCTGTCCAATCATATTGGTCAATAATGAAAATGTTAAATAGTATTAGTTCAAGGATCAGCCCGAGGCAGGCCACTAGTGACTGCCCTTCAACTGAAGTTTGTGCAGCAGATATACAATCTTATCAATGCGATTCTCTCATCTCAATGAAATTGTAGCCCTGCAACTGCAAACAGACCTCTGATTGAGGGAGATACCCAATTGTATCATTTTCCCAGAAAATACATGAAATCTTCTCTCACAGAGCTATCTACTGTAAGAAGTTTCATATTTGTGTTCATACACTTGAGATGGGACCATTAAATGCATTTTATTTGGTGTCAGGGACTCTTTCATCCACATGTGCCCGCACCTTACCAACCCAGCATATCAATTTAATCCCTTGATTGTAGGCTGTTACCTATCTTTCTTAGATAAAAGTTCTTCTCACGAGTTCGGTCCACCTCTTAGCAAGGATAATTTTGCCTCAGATAAAATCTTGAAGGCTCAAGATTTTGTGGATAGGTTTTTAGCTTTATGTATTTCGAGAAGTGTATTGTTTATCCCTGAATGAGCATAAATTATCTATAGCAGAAAAAATCTCCTTTTGGCTGAATTTTCAGACTATTTTACATGTCTTACTTCTGGAAATCTGGAATGAAACAGTAATGAATGTTAAAATGACAAAGAAATCATTTCAAAAAATAAAAAGTAAAAATTTCTATGAAAATGTCATATTTTCTTCTCATAAATACCTAGGACATATTTTCGATTACATAGTAGAGAAATAATGATTGCAGCTTTTCCTTGTTTACATAGAAAATTGTATGGGATACATGTAACTTCCAGAAGTTTGTTATTGAATGAAACATTTATCTGAACTGTGTTACTATATGGTTAGAAATATGCTTGCACCATAGTACAATGGCATTGCAAAGTTATCTTCAGAAGTAACACATATTGATACTTGCTGGAACATTTCTAGTTATAAACATTAGATTTTCTTCCTCATAATAATATGTCTGTAGACACTTAAGCATTTCCTCTCAACATAAATGAAAGTACAAGTCAGAAAATATTCTTGTTTTTTAGTTGCTTTTTTACATAGAACAGTCAATGACTTGCTGATATTAAGAGGGGTGCTACGAAAGTAATATCTCCTTTCTTTATTCTGTTGGCCCACGATGTCATAGGCTGTTGGTGGTTGTACTGCTATAGAAGCAGAACCTTCCCAATATTCTGCTACATTTCATTGCTATGTGACAGATGGCAGCAGAAGGGCAATCTGACAGAAGGGTATCTGACATGGAAGTACACATGAAGCAAAGGTATGGAATTGAATTCCTCCATGCAGAAAAGATGGTACCCACTGACATTCGCTGATGCTTGCTGAATGTTGATGGAGAATGCACAGTGGATGTAAACACAGTGAGGTAGTAGTGGTGCATTTCAGCAATGGCAACAGTGAGAGTGGGTAACCCCCGTTGTTGCACAGTCTTACGAATGCAATACACAGGCTCTTGTTCATTGTTGTTGAAAATGCATAGCTAATGGTGGTGACTATGTTGAAAAATAGTGTTTTGTTGCTGAGACTATCAAATAGCATTATTGTGCTCTTCGTATCTGTTTTTGTTTCTATGGAAACAAATAAGAGGCATTACTTTCAGGCTCGCCTTTGTATATCAAAAATCTTAGACTGCTGGAGACATCTCTACGAAAGTTAATACTTCCTTCAAAGTATAATATCAGAGAGCCTTAGGCAGTACTCTGCAATCCCCCGAAGCTTCTTGTTACCAAACCGTGTACTATGAAGGCTTACATTTTAATAGATCTCTTAGTAAGGCAAAGAGACATTGCTACCTCACATCTAGTTTTGTACACCATCAGAATAGCTTTAAGTGTTTTGGCTTAGACTTTAAACTCTCTGTATTCAATACCATTTGCAAGTGTTTGGCCACTAAGATTCTCCTTGAATCTGTCCTCCACTGTCTTTTTCTGTGCTTGTTCCTGGTGACATTTTCTACACCATAGCTCCCAGCTATCCCTCAACCACAAAAGTAGTTGAAGCAGCTTCCAAAAATATCAGCTCCCAGGAGCAGTTGTTCAGTATTGGAGTATGAAATAGTCTCCACTCTGTTCAGTAAATGAATTCATGATGCTGAATTCCCAGCTGACATTAATAGCAGCAAGGAGCAAGAAGAGAGTTAATGTTAATTTCTGCAGGTAGTGCATGAAAGCAGATAGAGAAAGCTTGAAAGGTCAACATCTGCTGTCATACCAGAAAGGTGCAAAATTTGATTGGCTAGTAAATGTCAACACCATGTTCTAAAATCTACATGCTATCCTTTCAATTATATCTTAGTTTGCAGCCCAGCTAGAGATCATGCAGCATGTATCAAAAACCCCTGAGTTTGAAAACTGAGCTGTGTGATTGCCTTCCCATGGCAATACAGCACTTGTAAATTACAAACTTGTCATTTAATCAGCATAGTAGGCAGTATACTCCTGCAACTTCTTTATATCAATTTTCAGGGAATGCTGAAGAATCAGCAATGACTATATACCACAAAGAACTGCAGCTCCAACTGTTGCCATGGTATTATGTACTCCTTTAAAAGCAGTGACTAGAATGTAAAATAGATAATGAACCTAATTGATTCCCTGCACCTCACAGAGATGCTTTATTTTGGTCTCTTGTTTTGTTCCCTGTTTTACCTCACAATATATCAGATGCAGGACTACATTGTTTAGTGCACTGATTACATTAATTTAGAGAGCAGATGCACTTCCTAAAGTAGAAATATGATGACCAGCTCTAAGCAATGAAGGTGAAAATTACATCTCTTTTTTCTAGATGGAAAATAACACTGTTGGAAAACATATTTTCAGCCTCTGTTTATGTAAAAATTTCTGTAAGGTATATTAAACTAGTGAAAGCTAGAGACAGAGAGGGGAAGAGAGAGTTTATATTATCTGGATGTGTACAGATAAGTTATTATGCACTGCACCAGTAAAACATGACTGCAAGACTATGGTCCTAAATGTACATAGTCACATTAGGTGTTGTACTGAACTAATTGTAGAGCTGCATAATATGGATGATTACATGTTCAGGAAGTTTCACACTGTCTAATGAAGTTCTGTGCTCTGCCTTGTCTTTGTGGGCTTTACATTACCTGAGGTATCTTTTTATTTCCTCTGTGGTTTGAGTCAAAAGCACTGTGATATAACTTGCTTAATTCATCTGATGCAGTAGTAGCTGGAAGGAGACAGAAGAAAGATGCATATCCTTCTTAGCGAGTTGGAGAAGAATTACTGTGTGAGTCAGTGAATAGCACAGATAGAAGAGAGGACTAGCAAATCTCATGCACTTACATGAGTGGGTGGTGGTGCCATCTCCATAGTGGTCATGTTTTCAAGGGGAAACTCTTTATTTTTGAATTTCCCAGTAAGTACAGGTAAGCTGGAAAAAGCAGCAGGTGAAGTAAAGGAGAGAATCATAAAAACTCTTCCAGATCTCTCAGTAATTCTGCCAAAACATCCTACATAATATTTCAGCACCTTCAGAGTTCATCAGACAGTTGTGCACGATCCACTATATGAGGAAAAGCAGTTGTTAACTCTATCATACATTAACAGCATATGGCAACTAACTAAGGAAGGGAATTATGTTCTTTATTCCTCTAACACTAAAAAAAAACCCACAAATGTGTTTTGGCTGCATACAGATATAGCAAAAAGCAGAGATAGATGAGAGAATGAGACTATAGAACTACTATTATCAGTACAAAGGCCAGTCTTTAAAAAGTAGTAAAAAATCTTAGAACATGTGACAAAAATATCAGGTTTCAAGTAATTTTTAAAGATGGCTAGCTAAATAATCATACTTTCCTTACCAAAAAACCTGTGAAAATTCAAATCACAGAAAATAGTATTTGGGAGTTATAGGAAATGGAGTCATTTAACTGGTTCCACTTTTTTATTTAGTCCTTCATTGCCCATTATTACTCCAAGTAGGATATGACGGTTTGTAAGAAGATATAGGTCAGAATGTTACAAGGCTTTTAGAATTCTAGTACTAATACTTAAAAATCATTCCGAGAGTTTCTCACTTTTTTCTAAATAACTGCTTAATGACTGCTATTCCCATATTATATGAAAAAAAAATAATCAGGAAAGTAAAAGGAGAATATAAATATTTTTTTGTGAGCACATTCTTGGGGAAAAAAAAGTCTTCCACACACCCTCAATGCCAATTTTAGAGGTGGTTTGAGCCAAAAAAAAATATTGCTCACCAAGCTATGGCTCTCTATCTTGCAATCAGTGTAACAACATGAGTAAGATTCAGTTTCCAAAAAGATTGTTTTTCACATGCATGAGCATATACTCAGGCAACACCAGCAAAGATCTAGAGAGGATTATGGAAATTATACCATTTCTGTCACTATACTCGTTACTTAGCAGGACAACAGTTTTTCCTACTCTTCTATGCCTTTCTAGTTATTTTACTTACTCCTTTAAATTTAAACACACTACATTTCCTGTGGCTCTAGTAAAATGCACCAAGAAGAGCAGGACTGAGGTTTTGGAACAAGTTTCTCTTATCCTGACAGTCATTTTGCCTCTCATTGATCTGGTATATATGTCCCAAGTCAATTGTGCATGGCTGCTCTAATACCTCCTCTTATAATTTTTCCTTCTTATCTCAATCACAGTCACTGAAGCAAACAACCTTGCTCTATCTTTTGAATATAATTATATGAGTAATTCATACATGGATCTACTTGTTACTGACTTTCTTTAAAATCCCTCTCCCCCAAAGTTACATGTAGTAGAAATAGTACATCTGCTCACACATACATTTAGATTGTTAATGATTCTTTTGAACATCTGCTTTACTGCTTCTGAACAGTTGTGGTTTCTTTAAGAAGACACGAGGGACTGGACCCATGCCACTTCAATCTTGGCTACTTTTTTGAGAAAAACACCTCGGGGAGCCATTTGCATATATGGTGCCATATCTACATGAACTATAGCTCACTGTTTCATCACTTCTTATCCCATTATGTTATTGATCAGTCTGTGCAGTTATTCACTACTGCAGTACAAACTTACTTTGCATTTTTGTTTCATTGCTTACTTCTCAGATACACTGACTATGAGAACATTATTACGGCCCTTAGTCAAATACGATATGCCGCTGAACAACAGCCAGTATAAGAACATTTTGGTGCCACAGCAGAACAAGTAGCAATAGGCAGAAAGTGGAGCACAGGAAATTCCATATTAACACAAGGAAGAACTTTTTTACTGTCTGAGAGATGGAGCACTGGAACAGGCTGACCAAAAAGATTGTGGAGTCTCCATCACTGGGGATATTCCAGACTTATCTAGATGTCTTCCTGTGTGATCTGCTGTATGGAGCATGCTTTGGCAGGGGGGCTGTATTCAATACTCCCTAGAGGTCCCTTCCAACCCCTGCAATTCTGTGATTCTCACATCAGAAAATTCATCTGGGCAGCAATTTAGCTGATAATGTGTGAGAAGCAGCAAAAATTAACCAAGAATTTGTGTGGCAGGACATATATAATAATATACATACACAAGCAAAGATGAAACATCCCCAAAATAAAATAATTTAAAAGTCAGGCCAGCAGCTACTGCATTGTAGGAGATTTGGGGTCAACCAGCCTACAATGGAAAGTATGATGAGGCAAAACACACAGAATTTCGTAATTCTCAAATAAATTATCTGTATTTCAAATACAAAATAGCTCCTAAACTGATTACAAGTTTGTTTTCTTGCTGGTTGTACCATGTAAGCAAACAATGCAGCAATTTATTTGGAAGAATCAACATAGGCAGAATTACTACTGATTTGTAGGATAGTGGTAATTGACTATTAGCAGTTTTCACTGTCTGTGTGCCCTTCAGCTACTGCTCAACACAAGTGTCAAAATTGAAAAAATAAGGTTTTTGTCCCCCATCTATAACTATTTGTAATATCTAACCTAGCTCCACACTGATTTGATTTTTTAAAGTTAAATAAAATCTAGCCAACTGCAAGATCATCTGCCAGATATTGATAATTTAGAATTTTAAGTCTCCCTTCTTATGCCTAAACAGGGAAAACAAAGAGATGAGCTCTACGTGGTTAAAGCTTATCTCTAGCAAGGGAAAAAGTATAAGGTTAAAAAGTTAATAGTATTGAATTGGCTAGTTAGTTTACTGCTAGTCATCACTGAAGATCCATCCAAATCTGATAAACCATCACTTGACCTAAAGCTCCTTCTACTTTAGTAAGCATTGTAGATTTTCATAAATTTTAACTCAGACTGCAGCCAATTCTTTCTGCAGCAACATCACAGCTGAAGCTGTACATCACATCAACTCTGCTTTAGTTATATATTCAATGATCTTTGATATGAGACTGGCAGAACACAGTATTCTGAGATAGGATTCAATGAAACTTTTGGATCCATCAGATTCATATTCCAATCTTGCCAAGTCTGAATTTCATGGATGATTTCTTGCAAAGGAGGAAATTTTTTTGGCTTGGAAAGTCATTCAAAGATCTTGGACAGACAATTTACTTGTATAGCGTAAGTGTTCTTTTGTTCATTATCTTAAGTCCTCAGGTAAAACATACAGCAATTACTGATATTTGACTCTGTTGTTAGTTCTGCAATAATTATACAAAGATTACCAAAATAAGTCTATAGCGGAAAAGAATTGATTAAAGCCAGCTGCAGCTGAATATTCCATGCACCCTTCACTAGTATTTCATAATCTCATATAGATTCCCATCTACTGGGGTCTTAACACTGCATTACTATATAACTACATGTGGTCCTTCAAAACTCACAATTTTAACAAAAAAATCCCAATCCAAAAATCAAAAGAAATAGAAAGAACATTGTTAAGAGAAGCAACTAAATAAATCTCAGTTAATATTAGGAAACAAATTGTCAAAATTATATACCTTTGGACCTAAAATTTTAAGGTGTCTCTATTAAATGAAAGTCATGGAGAACTGTTATCCTAACTACTGGAGTCTCCGGGTATGTTGTTGTTTATTTATTAAATATTACAAAGCCTAAAATTACTAAGCATACTACATAAACAACAAGGCACAATTGTTATCCAGACCAACTCTTGAAGAGTACAAATTGAAGAATTTAATCTAATTCAATACCATACCTTTGGTGTGCAATTGAACTGAAGTAAAATTTATTTCTATCTATCTAGCTTTAGTTTCCGAGCAATGAATCTTTTAGCTTTGTGCGCTGAATTAGATATATTTGCACTACGTGGGCATTAATATTCTTAACTCTAACTCGTGCACTTCTGAAATAGTTTAGAAGTAGTTTATGTATCTTGCTGCTATCTTTCATCAGTATTTACTGGATGATAAGAGCAAGTATCTCCTACTTCAGTAATATATATGAAATGTTTATAGGTTTGTTACCTAAATTCCAAGTATCAGGAGTTGAAGAACATTGCAATATTCAACTTCACGTCCTTTGTGAAACCAGTTCCTGTTGTGAGAAACTTACAGCATAACATGTATGAAAAATCTTGCATATGAAGCCACAAAAATTTCTAGTAGATCTGAATGATTTAATTTTGATTCATGTAATAAATGAAATAATGTTGCTGTTGTTTTCTCTTGCAAATAAATTGGAGAGAAGCCTGATCAAAGAGAAATAGTGATTCAACAGCTGCTATGTATTTGTTTCCTATTCTACCAGCATGTTTTCAACTTTCAGAATACTGTTGCAATCCACATTTAACAACATTCCCAGTGGCCACACCATCTTCTGTTCCAGAAGGAATTACATGAAATTCTGGTAAATATAATGTCTTCAAGAAAGAGCATAGCAAGAAATTGATTACATTTGTCAGTATCTTTCATACAAAAATTTTAACTTAAAACCTGTCTAACGTACTTTCTATATCAAATTTCTTTCTATACCTGGTAGTTTTTACCATGTGTATATCTGAAACATCAATATGCCTCAAGCCATTGTATTCATATAAATAGCTTAAATTTATGTGGCACCTTTGAGCTGTGAAAGTAGAATTGCAGCCTCTGGTGGATGAATGAGTTATGAAAATGCCAGCTTACTGCATGGAATTATAAACAAAAATGTGTTTTATATGTTTGTAAAATAAGATGCCCATTAAAAAAAAAAACATTATAAATTCTCATGCATATCACTTTTGATTTGTTTACTTTCTCATACCACGCATATTATTTTCCAGTTGCTTACAAAAACATTAGCCAATATTTTTGCTAAAGTAGCAAAGTTCCTATTTTGCAACGTTCTCTACAGATGTTGATTAATTTAGTCCTAGAAGAAGCATCTTAGCAAGTCTTAGTGTGGAAGTACTTTATCTGTAGTTTTTAACTAAATTACACAGCAGTCATTCGAGTTGTTGCCTTTTTCTGCTGTGTATATGTTAATAGCAAGAGAAATAAAACTTGAGGTAACTTTTCCCCTTCCATCACATTTCTCAGCAAAAGCAGTATTAAACTGTTATTTCAGTAGGGTAATTTCATGCATACAGTTGTTTTGAACTGAAAGACAAAGGGAAAAACTAAACCTCCCTCCAGTATGTATGCTTTTTTCTATTCATTCTCGGAATCTAGAAGAACATGGGTGGGGTGAGGATTATCCATTTATTTGCTTTTTGGCTGCTGGTTTTGTGTGTATTTGTGATCCATGATAAAAGTTCAATCAGGCAAAAGTTAAAAGTACTCTCAAGGAAATTTTGATCTCAGAAAGTTGATTTTGTTAAGCTTAGGAGGTTTAATAAGAGACTGTTATAACTTCACAATAAAACGTGTTTTGTTTTTAATTGTGCTACAGTTGTTAGAACTAAATATTGCACTACACCACACTTAAAAGTGAATCTGACTTTAACTAAAATGAAACTTACAATTTTAATTACCTGACATAAGAGAACAGAAAAGTAGTGAAGGAGTTGCAAGGAAATCAAATTCCCAGAATTCTCTTCGTTTGAACATCCTGCAACACCAGAAGAACTGCTGGGAGAGGTCGTGAGGTCTCCTATGGAAAAACTCAAAACCTGCCAGGCACTTTTTTGTGCAACCTATCACAGGAAGCCGGCTTTAGTGGAGGGGTTGAACTCAATCTCCAGAGGTACCTTCCAGCTCCTACACTGTGATTCAGTGATTTAGTGAATAGATGAAGTATTGGTGAGTAGTAACGACAGAAAGAAATGTGCTTGTTTACAGTGTATATTTGATATAACAGTCTCCTACAGAAACACTTAGATTTGCCACTGCTTTTAAAATTAGCTGTTCAGACTGAACGATAATTCTGTTTTTAGTTACCTACCATAACCAGAACTACACTTGGAGTTTTAGCAGCTGATGCAATAAATATAATTTTGCTAATACATGTTAAATACATATACGTTAATTTTTAAATGTTTTTATTTTGCAGAAGAATTATTTTTTTCAGAACAGACTGCTTTTACAGTTTTTTTTACATTTTTTTTTTTGTATTAAAATAATTAACTTCTATAATCCTGCCATATTATAGAACAAACAGAAATTGGCATATATCTGTACAGATACAAAAGACTGTAACTTAATATATTTTGTATAGTTTTGGTCCCTGAGTAGAGATCATTCCTAAAGTAGGCCCTCTTTAACACATTACTCTTTAAATAACTGATAACATCAATTGTAATACAAATTTTCATTAAACATGTTTGAAAGCAATGTCTTGAAGTTCTGAAGAGAGCATTGAAAGCCATATTCCGCTACATTGTTTCCTTAGACGTACCTTAATATCTCAAATAAATGACAGGCTCCTGCCTTTACTATGCAGCTACAACTTCATCTAACATGCATAACTTCATCTAACAAGCATACTGCTTGTGTTCACTGTTTCTTAAAATCAGACTACTTAGCAAGGTACTTATTCATTTAAGGACCTCCAAAAACTCTTAAAGCACAACAATGCAGAACAACTCTTGTCCATAGTAAATTATTCTTACCTGTAGAAGGCCTTCTATTTGTCTTTCTAAATTAATTTCTCCTGCTTAAGTAGGCTAAAAAAAGTACGAAGCAGTTGAGCTCAATCACTCAGATTTGATTACTTAATTCACCATAGACGTAACAATTCCTGATACAGACAGGAGAGATTTAAACTTTTATTTTCAAACACTGTCATTTCTTTCCAGCTGCAGCAAAAATGAACCTTGGTTCATTGAGAAAAGGCTAGGTGATTAACTGGTGTAACACCAAGGAAATTCCTATGGCAGAAGCAAAGACAGTCTTTCATATACAGACACTTTACATTAGTTTATGCAAATTGATATCTCGCAAATCAACAGAAATCGGTAAGAAAAAGAAGAGATGCTATGAAGGACTATTCATATAATATAATTCTTCAATGAAGTTAGGAAAAGGAAAACAAAAGAACTGCAAATAAATAAGATGATAATTTCCATTGAAGAAACAGAGCATTGAAAAGGTATAGATTTTTACGGATTCTTTGTGCGCCTTTACAAGTTTTATTACAAGAAACAAAGGAATATTAAGGAAGATAAAAGAGAAGATTTAAAAGATTAGGACCATAATTTTAAGATGTAAACGAAAGAGAAGGAGTAATTTAAAATCACTGTAAATATTGGAAGTTAAGTGACTCATAATAATCTATGAGGGCTGCTCTGAAAGTAATGTCTCCTGTTTTATTCTGTTGGCCCACAACATCAGAGGCAGATGGTAGTGGAACAGCAGTAGATGTTGAACTTTCCCATCAATATTCTGTTGCATTTTGTTGCTGTATGACAGATGGCAGCAGAAGGACAGTTTGACGAAACAGTATCTGACACACAAGTGCACGTGAAGCAAAGGTGTGGCACTGAATTTTTCCACATGGAAAAAATAGCACCGTTGACATTCATCAAAACTTGCTGAACATTTCTGGAGAACAAACAGTGTGCATGGGCACTTGAAGTTGTGGAAGTTGTATTTCAGCAGTGGCAACAGCAATATGAAGTAGAACACATGTACTAGGAAGCCATGCAGAATTTTACAAGTATGGCATGCAGGCTCTTGTTCATTGCGGGCAAAAATGCATAGCTAATGGTGGCGACTATGCTGAAAAAGAGCATTTTCTAGCTAAAAATTTGCTCAACGAAATAATGTTATTGTGCCCTTTTATCTGTTGCAGTTTACATGGAAACAAACAGGACGCATTCCTTTCAGAGTGACAGTTTCACCCAATATGCTAAAAGGCAACTATTTTAAGTCATATCAAGAAATTCCTTGCTTGTTTATACGTTCTCCACATGACCCGTGGAACTTGTTGTAGCATTGCAGTTGCTATTGAGATTAGGAAAAACATATATATAAACTGCTGCATTTGCAGGCAGAAATATATTCACTATACACTAAGAAAGTCTTTCTAAAACTAAGAATAACGATTCCATGGAAAGCATTGCTGAGAGTGACTACAGACCCTGAATCACCATGGATCTCACAAATAGGCTACACAAACATTTATGAACAATAAACATTTTTCCTTTCTTCAGGTGTGCAAGGATTAAAAAACATACTCCTTTTTCCTTCAGATTTACAAATTTGGTCTGCTATTTGGCATTAAAATGATAAAAATAAATAAAAATAAGCTTAGACTCAATGACTGCAGATTCCTTTAGTCTACTAGAGCACACATACACAAACTGCACTTTTAAAACAATTATAAATAAGTTTTATTAAAACTTATCAAATAGGATTAAAATTGGAGGGGAATAGTGTAAGGAGATAAATATGGTTAAGAGGGAAATACAGGAAAAAGAAAGCTACTTCAGGAGATAAGTCAGTTTACATGTTTATTGATGGATTAATAAAGGGTATTTGTTAGGACATTTTTTAATATCTCAACCAACTTCATCTTATCAAACTGACTAAAGAGTAAAGAAATGTTCTTACAAAGAGGAAAAACTGCAGTGAAATTCAGTGAGAATTTTTTCTGCATTGAAATTCAGTATCTGTCCCTGCACTGCAGAGGTATTTTTGTCTTCTGTCACTGGGCTGTGTTTGTTTTTTAATACTGCAAATTTTCAACACTGTAGAATTCAAGTACAATCAATGCTGTTCTAACTCAAAAGCATTTTTGTATGAAATTTCGCATTTGCTCTTTACAGATACTTAAGAAATTCTATTTTTAATTAAGGTTAAAATATTGCTGTTTCCACCAGAATAATACATTTTGAGATCTGAAATTTCAAGTAATTTTCAAAAAGCTGTTATGATTGAGCTTGAATCTCTATTTGTATATTTTCTCAGTGGCCTTCTGAGTACCACTGATACAGATGATTCCTAGGTTTTGTTTGTCTGTATTCAGGAAATATCAGTCTTCTCAATTACTGATGCTCAATGCTGCATTTTAACACTAACAGTCCAACCGAATATGAGTAGTCTGAATAACTGCATCTTAGAATATCTGGTCGGTGCAAGAGTAGGAGAAAAAACTAAATCTTGCAAAAAAAATAATTTTTCCTAGCCAATTTATTAAGTAATTGAATAACTATGAATCAACATCTCTTTTTTAAAGAACTCTTCAGAAATTGTTAGGAAACTGCTGGAAAAAAAAAAAAAAAGAAAGAAAAAAAAAAAAAAAAAAGAAAATTAACTTTTTTCATTCTGTAACATGTCATTGCAGAAATATTTGGTTATGAAAATCTTAGGTGGTTTTAATATATTTATTTCGTAGCAAACCTGTACTTTCTTGGTCCCTGTTTATATTTTTTCCCACAGTAAGCTAAAGCTAAAATTTTTCATCTAGGGTATCTAATACAAATTCAAATGAGTCTATATTTTACAAACTGAATAGAGAACTTGATTTTCAAAGATGAAAAAAAAAATTATATCCACTGATTTCCTTGTTGGTAGCTAATTTTGTATTATCATTTTTCTATGCACCAATTCTGAATCATATGATTCATATTTTCAGTATTTTCTATTGTTATTACTTTTAGATGAATCTACTCCCTAATCCCTTTAAGAGTTTGTTCCTTTTTCAACTATTTCTAAAATCTATCATCTTTTTGGGTTGATGCTAATTTCAATTCAGTGCAACACAAGTTACCATTTTTGCCCTGGGAACAGAGGATGTAGCAGTATCTGGCTGCTCAGCATCATGGATGACAATCTAGCCCAGGAAATAAAAGTGAAGAAAGTATATTTCAAGCTTAGCCCTCCCTTTTACTCCACCTTTCCTCACTCTTTGCTCCCAATAATAATACACAAGAAGGGTTGTATCTGGTGTGGGCTCAAATTCTACATTTAAGTGCTAGAACTTGAACAATCAAACTTCTGATTTTCTCAATTTTATCCTAGAGATTTTTAACTGTAAAAATCTAGATTCCTGATTCTGTGAGTGAAGGCATTCAGAGAACCACAAAGATGAGTGTGGTTCAGAATACACTCTCATGGATTTGTTTGGAGGTCTGGAAGCTAAAGATTGCAGTTCTTTCCTTGAGATACTACTCGTCTACTAAAATCAGGAGAAAATTACTTCCAAAGTGTTAAGCAACTTGCAGGATATTACCCCAACATTTACAAAAAGTACTCAGCTTCAGTCTCTTCAGTTTCTATGTTACTAACAAATAATGTAACAGGAAGAGTAATAGGAGCATATTTTTAAGCAAAGATATAAAAATCATTTTTGAATTTTTCCGTCGCATAGCTGAGGGCAGAGTTTGCCATTAAATTTAAGTCCACTACTACTAAAGTCAGTGGACTTATGCCAAGGATGAATTTGACCCCATATAGTTTTCAAATTCAGATTAGAGAGCAAGTACACCAGCAAAAACAATTAAATCAGTGATGCACTTACTGTCTTGAGTATGCAAGCAATCTGAAAGTTAATATAATGTAGTTTTTATTCACCAGGCATGCAAATAAATCAACTTTAATGTCAATAAAGTCAGTAATGACAGATTTTATCACTAAGATATAACTAAGTAATAATGACTGGGAAAAAAAGATAAGTAGCTCACAGCAACTGAAGTCATTTTTTATTTTGTCCTAGGTGAAATCAAGGGTAACCGAAAAGACTGGCCTTTACCCCTTCTATTATTAACTGCAAATCATTCTTGTCACGTTAGAAAGCAGATCATTCTTTTCCCCTAGCATTACTCACTGTTATGCTGTGCCTCACACCACGACCTCCTTCAGAGGTGATACCATCCATTTCCGATTAGCCTCAATGTATTAGTGAGGTGCAGTTTCATGTAAAAGAAATCAGGGCCAAAATAATATTTCTATTTCTTTGTAAATCTAGTTACTTGTTTAATTTTTTCATCAGCTGGGATAACAGAAATGAGGGAACAAATAAGTCAACCTGAGGATGATTTATTTACAAGTAATCCTACAGTAAATACTGTCAGCCAGCTGCAGCATTCCATCTGCAGTGGCTGCATTTCAGTGAGGAGTAAAATAAATTTTAGAGGGGAGAAATGGCTTATTTTAAATGCTTCTTAACTATTTGAATGAGAGGCATTACAAAAATATCTATTATTTTTCTTGATATACAGAACAGAGAAAATGATGTAAATATTTTTAAAACAATATTAAATAAAGTAGGAAGATGATCTAATGATAATTTTAACTCAAACAGCCACTTTAAAAGTGAATGAGCTGTTTTCAAAATGGGATTAGTATGAGTTTGTGCAATTATTTTTCTGTCTCCAAAACTTAAACAAAAATAATACAAAAAATGTGTTATATATGTTGTTGTTCTCTCTATGGGATGTGCTTAAGAATGATCAATTGCCATGTTTCAGTAGTTCTGGCTGACATTCAACAAATGTCTGAGCAGCTAATAATACATTTAGTTCTGTTAGTTCATCCATCTGTCCATCACATCTGCCTGTCCTCATAAACACTGTCATTAAGCAATATAGCATTTCTTTAACATTCTCTATGCATTCATTGTGGTCCTGAATGCCTCGATGGTAAACAGTATATGCTCACAGTTATTTAAATATTTTCCTAAGGTAAAGATAAATAAACTCTTCTATACAAATAAGCAAGAAACAAACCACTGCTAATGGAATTTCAGGTTTTCAAATTTGCATAGCTGTTAGTCAGCAATGAATTGAAATACAAAACAAAAACAGAGACCTTTCTATTGTCCATAAAAGTTACACAATTAGTCACCAGACACATAACCTTCAAAGACACTGCTTAAGGAAAATAACATTAAGTTCAACATTTGTTATCTGCTTGTTACCATATATTATAGCTGTCTCTTACAATCTTAATGTCAGCACTGAATGCCTCTACAAATTTTTTTAGCCTCTGAGTAACTGGTTCAGAGAGCCCCAAAGATGTGACTTGAAAAGAAAAGATGCTATTGAACTGGTGCGTGTCCTTGTTCATGTTACGTTTGAAACTGACTACATTCACAAAGGAAACATTGAACATTTGAGAAAAAATGTTTTATTCATTAGTACAAGGAGTAGGAAGAAAAGAGCATGGAAGAACAATCCATGATATCAAATTTAGCCATTCCTACATTAGGAAGGATATAATTACATAAGTTTAAAGACTTAAAGTATTGTCACACTCTTTTATGTGATACTGTAAATTACTATTCATCGTGCCTTGTTTGTAACTCTGTTTTCTGGAGAATTAATAATACTGAAGGCAAACCAAACATCTTTTCATACCTATAAGAATTCTTTATAAGAATAACTAGCTTATAGGAATATTGGACATACTATCAAAAAAGCTACTTGGGGACTATTACTAATACTGTTTTCCATTCATTTTGATTTGCTATTGTTAGGAATATTTTGAAAGCATTTTAAAGCACCAAGTACCTGATTCTCGGGATTCTAAGCTTCGTGGTCTACATCGGTTTAAATTGTGACAGGTGACAAAATGATGAAAATACAACGTGGAAAGAAAATGACACATTTCAGAAGGAAGCGCTGCTTAAAGCTTAGTCAATAGACGTTTCAGGAAAATAAAATATTCATAAGATCTAATTATGTTTTTCTTGCATTTTTCTCCTAAGATAATTGCTCTTTAGCACTGATCCCAACATACCTGTTCAAAGACAATCCTGCCTTTAGGGTGTTTACTTTTACAGCTGTAAGAGAACATACAGACTCATTCTGGAAGAATACTTTTAGGCATGCACCCTGTAAGAGTGCTACCTAAGACAAATAGCAAAACGTATGTTGTGCTATAAAATATAATTTCATAGGCCAATGGTGAAAATATCATGGACGTGCCATTGACATTGCATGAACATCCATTCAATACTGTCTCATGATCTGTGCAGTCTGCATAAGTATCCCCACTACTAACTGACTTTCCTTAGACTTTGTGACCTATTCTGTGTATGTCTATATGAGATGAATAACACAGACTTCTGGAATACAGAAAGACAGAATTTGCTTGTAGCTTTGTATAGTTATAGCTAAGAAAGGCTCAATGATATATATATAGCGTTGCTGATTGCTTGAGAAGTGCTTGCAGATGTGTTTCACAAAACTTTCACTAAACCACAAAAAAAAAACAGCCACAGGAAGGGAAAAAAATTGTATTTTTTATATATTTTTCTAGGAATTTATGAAAGAGATCCATTGTGAGAGAAAATTAGACAACACCTGACAAAGTTAACCTTAGATGTAGGCTAGCAGTTTACCAGCAGAGAAAAAGGCAGCAGAAATGGCATTTCTGACTTACTGTCCACAACTCAAAAGTGTTGTAAGTTCTACTACTCTTTGAAAAAAATTGTAGTGTGGGTTACCTCTATGTCAGTGGGTAGCTGCAGGGAATTCTGATACCAATCAGATGTGGGACAATTGATTACAAAACAAGCTCCTTTATCAAAAGCCCCCCATTCCACTACAACTTTCTCTTTTCTCTTCAACAATGTCCCACAACATTCTTTCTCTTTTCATTTGATTTATTTCTTGCTCTAAGACAAAGACACTAGTTATTTTGTAGACCATTATACAGAGTAAAACAAAATGCTTTATGCCAAGTTGACAACACAAACCTTTACAATTGTGTTTTGTTTTTTTTTTTTTTTTTTTTTTTTTTTTGTTTTTTTTTTTTTAATTCAGTACTTGCGGAGAAAATGGGCCTAATAAACAGAATGAATTACTTCATTATTGAATATTATGTGGGGTGCAGTAGAGATAAGCAGAATGTTCAGCAGTGTTATTACACATTTTTTGTTTTTGCTAAAGTCCTTATCCACAAAGTACTTGGTGCTAATCAAACACAAAGAGCTGTTGTGATGAAGAAATGATCAAACATTCATTTGAGATGCTTATTTGAAGGACTTACTTTGAAAAAAATATATATCACAGTGATAAGTATGCATGGAAAATACCAGCTTAGCAGGAGACAAGCAAGAATAAGAATGCTGTAACAAACAGAAAACCTAACATAATTTTCCCAACAGAATCTAGTAACTGTAGGAGATTGAAAACAGATATTTTCAATATATATATATTATATCAATAACATTGATATTATTATTATATCATATTAATATAAATAATATTGATATTATATCAATTATATTGATATAATATATAAAAATATATTATATCAATAAATATAACTTGTTGGTGATTCATACAGATGTTTTAAGGTTTACTCTTCATTATCTCTGTATTATATCTCAGAGTTTAAATTTTAGGCAACATGGGTTTTGCAAGTCTCTGTATCTAAGTGGAAGGCATCATTGTAGTGCATCTAACTCTATGGGACTTCAGATGTTATATAGCATTTGTAACCCAGTGGGGCACATATTATTCTGGATCCACTAATTGGTAATCTTTGCTCTGACAGCACTACATTATACAGTATTACTTTTAGAAAAAAAGTTATTAAAAAAAAAAATCAGTGGACAAAGATAACAAAACTTTTTAGATCAAAAGCTGATTCCAAAGTGAATATTAAGTTACATTAAAATAGTAATCAGCTTGGGACACAATGATAAGCAATAAAATTGTGTATAGAAGAGTCAGTCAGATACCAATTAGGTCAGTGGGAAAGAAAAGCTCAGTATAACTAGAATCAGATCTGAAGAAATTCTTGTAGTTTACCAGCTCTAAGTTCCTGCTTGTTTGTTCAATTTTAATTATTCCTCTGGCATCTTTATAAAGTCTCTTGAGAATAATACAGGCTTAACTCTATTGTTTCCCTGAGCATGATACTTTATCCAAAGCTAAACAGAAGAACTCTAACTGCAGTCTTCACACTTTATCTTGAAAATGTCAGCTTGTTTTAATAGAAATTTACCTTGTACTCCTAGTGGAAGATAATAAATTTATGTATTTGCTGCACTTTAACTGGTAGGGAGCTAAGCCCTTCACTCACTCCCCCCCCTCTCCCAGTGGGATAGAGGAGAGAATTGGAAACAAAAAAAGGTAGAACTCATAAGTTGAGAAAAACTATTTACTAAAACATAAAAGGAACAAAGAAAAAAATAGTGATTATGTGTGTGTACTTGTAAATATATATACATAGAGATAAATATATTTACAGAACAAGAGATACAAAATGCAATTGCTCACCATCTACTAACTGATGTGCAGCCAGTCCCCAGGTAGTGCCTGCATCCCCAGCCCACTCCCCTAATTTTTTATTTTTTAAAATGTCTCTTTGGCCAGTTTGAGTTGGCTGTCTTGGTTCTGTAACCTCACAGTTCTTCGTGCCTCCTAAGTCCCCTTGCTAGCAAGACAGTATGAGAATCTGGAAAACAGGAATGTCCTTGGCTCCATATGGCACTGCTCAGCAACATCCAAAACACTGGCATGTTATCAACGTTGTTTTTCTCCTTAAGCCAAAACAGCATCATACCAGACATTACAAAGAAAATCAACTCTGTCCCAGCTGAAACCAGGACAGCATTATGCAACATTAAATAATTTTGTCATGAATGTCTACAATTTGCCATAGAGAGAGCAATAAACTATGGAAGAAATGAGCCACATTCGCTCAAACATTTTTCACTTTAATTTCTGTCAGTTATTTCAGGGAAGCTATCTATGTGAAATTAATACCACAGTATTTTTGCAATGAGTGAATATTAGGTGAAATAAACCATTGATTTAGGACCAAGGTCAGCAGGATCTAGGAAGGGAAAGACATATACAAACACATGCTTAAAAGGAACAAACTTTCATATTCTCAACTGTCTCAGTGCTCTACAGGACAAGAAGTGTCTATGCTTATATGTTCAAAATATGTTCAAATCTCCAGCTGCACAAGATAGTAAGACTACTACATATAAACCGTAATTCCACTGATTTTCAGTGCTTGTGTTTATTTTTAGCCAGGTTGAGATGGCTACAAATCTACAAGTCTCATTTACACATAGGGACTTTTCTCAATATTTCTCTCTTTTCTTCGTGTTCTATGTTCTATAAATTAGTTGCAAGGCATTTTACAGACTGGACAATCTGTTCAAAACTACATTCAATTTCAGAGGTGTTTTTTCACATATTTGCATTATTTTAAAATATTGATTTTAAATCAAATTAAAATACAAGTGTTTTCCTGACTGTAGTATTTGTCGAATAGATCAAAAAAAGAGAGCACAGAAGTTTCTATGTCTCATAATAAAAAAAAGTTAAAAGGAGATGAAAAGAATATATCCTATATTTGAGCAGACCTTGTGACATTCACTTCTTTAGCATGCAAAAGTGTGTAAAAGCTTAGTTACAGCACTTGATTTAATTACATAGACTCCCTCTACAAAATTAGTCCCTTCCACAGAATATTTACATCACTGAGAGAAAATTCTATTTGCTATCTCAGGTGCAGTTAAAATGACAGACACTGCAGAGGGGGGCAGTGATCTCAGACTCATCAACATTTTAAGGTAGAAGCCATCAATTAAAAATATTAATAACAGTTTAGGTAACCACTTTTCTCACTTCTCTAACCTTTTTAAAATTTGTTTTTGTGTTCCTCTTAATGAAAAAACACTTGTTTCTGCAGTTCCACTGAAGGAATACAAAAACCCTTGACTGTATTTTTTATTTCCAAATCTATTCCCAATATCCCAGTAAAAAAGACTGAGCTGCAAAAGCCATGAATTTATTGAATTTCTTCTGGGATCTTTTCATACTAACATGAAGCACCCCTTAAGATGCATTGTGGCCTAAACTTTTTCTTTTCATCCCCCAAAAAAGCCTAGAAGGAAAAGATTTCATTATTTGAACCAATGAAAGAGCAATTTGTCTCATTTTTACAGGATGAAACCTGTAAAAAGAAGAGCTGCTTTACAAATGGCATAAGCTAAAGAAAGCAGCATGTGTTATGCATGATAGCAGCAGCAGCACTGGTGAGAACCCAAACCTTGAATGCCCCAAAAATAAATTAAGTAAACTGTTACTAGAAATGAAAGCCCATGCTAGCATGTCATTCACCCCTCCAAGAATGTTATGTAAATGAACTGTAAAGTATGTAAAAGACTAAAGTAAGTACAGTGCCTTCTGCTCATTGTCTGCAGTTTACAATCATCTTTGTTTCTTGTCCACTGAAAGGATTTGAAACTTCTGCAGGATGAGAAACATGATTAATTTTGTCAGCTGCAATTATATCGGGCTCTGACTCTTTGCAACCATGTAACTGTACCAACTTTCCTTGTTTATCTTGTATTGAGTGGGACCTAGATTGCTGTTCAGTTCCAAACTATAAATTTAATGTTACAACTTGAAAAAGAAAATCACCCAGAAAAAAAAGATTTTGCTATTAAAATTGATTAAAAAAAAAAAAAAACACTGAGAAGATTTAGTTTCACATACTTTGTCATTAATTGCATAATTCCACCTGTTTCTGAAAAGCAAACTCAGAGCACTTTACATAAGTTTGCAATCTTCTTGATCCATGCCTTCCGAGAACAAATGCAAAACTTCCCATACATTTCCTACTTTATAGTACTAGGATAATAGTATAGTTCTACTTTCCCCAGAAGGAGTATGTTTGGACTGTCATTTTTGCCTGTAATTTTTTTGGCTCAGAAATAACACCAGTGGCTGGCAGTATAAAATTGAAAAAGGGGAATTGACAGGGAGAAAATCTCTGCTGTAAGCTCTTTGAGATGATAAGAACTATAATTGTGTTGGGGAGTAAAAAGAGAGAAAAGGGAAGAGAGAAAAAAGTTGAGAAGGCAAGAATGAGAGTGGGGAAGAGGAAGAGATGGATGGAAGGACAAATATTTTAATTAGGTAACAGTAATCTTGAAGAATTCTTATTTCACAGGCATACAGGTAAATTTTTTCCAAAATCTGAGGTTGGTA
The DNA here is from genome assembly GCF_019232065.1 of Centrocercus urophasianus. Lineage (NCBI taxonomy): Eukaryota > Metazoa > Chordata > Aves > Galliformes > Phasianidae > Centrocercus > Centrocercus urophasianus. The sequence continues at coordinate 26,585,276 of NW_024884586.1, forward strand.
TACCACATGGTCTCTGAAATTTTGAATGAACAAGATTTTTGGAAATAGAAATTTTCATGTTAATGAAAATTCCATTACTTGTTTATGTAGAGCTGAACAACACACAAATCAGTTTGCATTAAAAATAGTTCTTCTATTCAGGAAGAAATGAAAAACAAGCCTGAAACAGACCAGTTAGCATTTCAGCTTCATTTGTTATTTTATTTCCATAAAGCTTGTTGATTATGATAATTGATCACTTCAATAATTTAAAAGACATAATTAATTGGTAAAAGTAATTTAGTTGCCTTTTATGTGAAATACTCTTAATTATCAAAGAACATTTAAATAAATTACCATAATACTGAAGGTCATACAAATATTAGCTGCTGTTGTGCTTACTATTGCATATATATTTATCATATTACCTAGAGACATAAGGAATAAAAGAAATGAATTTTATTAAATTGAAAACGTTTCTTTCATTTAAATTTCTCAGCAATCAATTTTTTTGGCCACTTAGCAAAAAACAAAACAACAAAATGTCAGCTTAATACTAAGTGTGACAGTGAATTCAATTTACTTTGGCAAAGCTGGAACAACAATTTGAATGAGCTGTTCATTCCTCAAATACTACAATTACTTTTTGCAGTAAAAAAAAAAAAAAAAAAAAAATCAAGAAAATGTGACAACAAAGTGACATACAGAAGTGTAATTTAAGCCTTTGATAAATATTGCAAAAAAAACTATCATTGCCTTGTATGTCATAGATCTTCCAGCCCTAGTGCTAATTATTAAAAAAAACATATGCACTACATTCTATTTTTCTGTCCAAGGCCTTCAGAATGAAATCCATTAAGTGTTTGGACTTTCTATATTAGGATGAGAAAAAAGGTAAGTTTTAGTATAACAACTGAAATGGCCACGACACTTCATATAGCTACCAATACCAACTAAGTCACAAGCCAGAAATTCTGAGCAGAGGAGCAGAGAAAGCGCCTCTCTTCAAAGAGTATTTCAACATAATACAAGAGTTCAAACGCAGATAAGCTTTCAAGAAACTTTCTTCAAGATCCTTAACCACTGAATGAGATGCTCAGTGTTGATCTTCTGCCTCATTTTCCTGCTGAAACCTGACCTGTGTTGTACACAAGGAGACAGTCACAGATTGTTTTCCCTTTCACTATCTCCTTGCTGAATTTCCTGGGCACTAGGGTGCTTTCTTGAGTGGCTGATATTAAAAGTACCTCCAGCAGAATAGAGAAATTTTCTCCACTTTCCAGGTAAGTGCCATCATTACTGTTTGACAGCAGAAAAAAATGTAGGGGCAATTATCTACTTCTCCATCATATACTGAGAGGAAGTTGTAGTTGTCACAGCAGTTTGGATGGAGCCTAACCAGCTATCATGCTAAAACATATCCTAAAACTCCTTTAATAAAATTTAGGTGAAATATTAGCATTGGGATTTTAAAGTCAAAATGGTGTAAAGTAAAAGCAGCAGTCTAGAGATCTTTTTGTCTAACATCTTTTCTATACACATTAAATATTAGACTTTCAAATCAAGGTTAGATTCAATTTTCACTGAAGTTGTGACCTTCTCCAACTGAATAAAAAAGTGTTAAGTTGATGACAAGATTAATGATATTTACATGCCAAATGACAGAACTAAAGCTGGAGTACTGATTAAAGATGATTAGTCAGTGTAATGTCATTTTGAACCTATGGAAAATTCGATAAAATCAACAAATAGCGTTTGGACATGTTGTGAATCCATAAACAATGAGGACTGACTTGTGAAGGGTCATTTTTGCTTGTTTGTTTTCTCATTTTTAGTTCTGCTCTTTCAGTTATTCTTTTGTGCCACAATGACTTCGATTACAGCTGAGGAAGAAGTATACTTATAAAGTTTACTCTTGTACAGTATATCCTCTTGACAGAAAAAGAAAGAAGGAAAAAGAGACCCAACAGTTCTGAGAGATCTAGTGAAACTGTATTTCACTTGGATTACTATCTTGACTTTGACAGAACTTGGGTTTTTAGATACAAAGTATGACTGAAGTTTTTTTTTTTTTTAATTATTACAGTGCTGCCTATTCCAGGGTGTCAGAAAATTTTTCTTCAGACACCGATACGACATGATCTACCTAATCTCCTCAGACACATTTCCAAAAATGATAAAAATGATTAACAACATAATTATCTTTGACTCCTTAAACACCCTGTTAAAAATTGAAGAAAATCCATCAGTAAGTTCCAAAGAAGAAGATTCATTCATGGAGTTTGCCTAAGTATAGAGATTCTTAGGTGATAACCATCAATAATGAATTCATGGTGTTAAAACTGTACAGATAGATTTCATTAATCTTCTACAAATCAGATTGGGTTAGGAGCAAAATGGAAAATAAAAATTAGTCTTAAAAATAAGAAACTATATATTTTAGACTTTAGCATAAGGCTGTTTTGAACCAAGCCAAATAGAATTTATTCAGTCTACAGAAGCAGCAACAAAAGTATTTAACAGAAATAAACCTCTATGCTTTCTTAGCTTGATAGTCTCACAGGAAATTAATGGTACAGGTAACTAAATAATTAGAAATGGGAATTTGTGAACATCTTGATTAACGTTATATTAATTTGCAAAATGAGGAAAGAAAATAAAAAGAAAATCTTGCTCCCAAAAGTTAGTATGTATAACATACAGAATAAGCTGCAGCTGTAATAAAAAGAGATGTTTCTCTCATCTATAAAAGACAGAGTTGCAGTCCCATCAAACTAAAACTACTAAATCAGCTAAAATGCTACCTTCAAATGAAACATTTCACTTTCAGTAATGAACAGTTAAACAAATCAAATTATGTCTCTGTTGACTAGGAAAAAAGTCTATTTTCAATTTTTACAGTAATAAGATATTAGGAAGAAAAACATAGCATCATATAAAGAGGTATCTCACAGTTCTACCTTTCAAATTCTCCTTACAGCAGGCTTCCCTGTTTTCTGTGAGACAGTGTCCTGAATGCTTTAGCTAAAGGGGCAAGCTGTTTAAGCCTTTCTATAAGCAGTTCAGAAATTCAAATAAGCAACGTTGAACACTTGGGACAGACTGTGAAACATCTTGTCATACCAGTAGCAATTAAATGACATAGTAAAGGTAATATTGGCTCCTGTTTGGAAGAAAAAAAAAACAAAAACAAAACAAAAAAAACATTTGTGCATGTGTTCAGGTTGAAATAAGTGAAGCTTGAAGATGCCTAACAGGATTTCACTAGACTGAGACCCATAAGAAAATATAAATCTTAGCAAAAGTAGATGCACAGTTTTGATCTTCACTGCTTAATAATTTGGTGGAGTATGAAGCTTCAATAAACTGAGAACTAGGATAGTGCTAAGTCACATAAATAGAGCTCTATAACTCTGCAAAATGAACGAGACTGTGGAAGAAAAATCTGTATGGCAGAGGAATGAATATAGTCTGGAGTAAGTATACTTAAAGGGCTTACAAGAAACGTGTATGTACAGGGACTACTTTCAGGGTTTTCAGCTGTTTCTATTCTCACCATAGTAAGAGGTGATCTTGTTTATGCTGAAGAAAATGGAAGTAAGGGCAGTTATGCAAAGCAACCTCTAAAAGAAGTGCTTTCAAGATTTCTGTTGAAAACACCGCTTCCCAAAAACAGCTGCTTGTTGCCTCATGATGTATTCACAGCACAGCCTCTTTGATTGGCCCATCACCCTGCTGCACCTGCTCCTCTCAGCTTACTTCACCTGAGGTAATCGTGAGGAGCATAACAAAGTGCTGTGGTCCAGCTCCTGGCAGAAAGCTCAGCAACGCTTTTCTGCATCCTCAGCTGTACCACTGCAGGGCTAAGCTGCTGGTTATATCCTGTATTCATTCAGAGCACTAGGTACTGGCTATCTCTTTACCTTCCTTTAGTTCCTCCCTGTTGCAATTTCTCCTTACTGCTAAGTGATTCCTGTGTGAAAAGTGCTCAGAATTTTAATACAGTGTATGAGATCCTTCTTTCATTACAACTCTCAGAGGACAGTATTAATATCTCACTACCAGACAAATTACAAGTATATTTACTGTCAAATGGCAACATTTATCGTTGTGATCTATACAAAGATGTCTAGAACAGAAGTTTACCACTGTCATATGATTTGGAGCCCTCAGCCATCTCCATAGTTTCCTGAGCTCAGGTCTAGCTTCCACTTTTAAAGTCCTCTCTTTCAGTCAAGCTATTTCCTCTCTATAGAGTGGGTATCACAGGCTGGAGGATACACCCTTAGACTACCAAAACATTTTTAATGAGCTTCAAACCCTACAGTCATCTTTTCTAAATATTCATCAAAATGTAAACAGACTACGGAAGGCTATTTATTTTTGTCATTGAAGTGGAATGGTTTAGAGCTGGATCCCTTTGTTCATTACAAAAATGGAGCAGCCTTCTTGGTAGTGTTATTAGTACATCTCAAGCAACTAGAATGCAAAGTCTGCAGAAGTTCAAGAAATAATTACTTCAATTTAGCACATTTTTTATTATAATAGATGCTGAAATGTTAAAAAGAAACTTAACTAGATACAAAAATATTTGTCAATAGAATCTTCATAGGATTTGCTATACTGACTGCAGACATTTATAGCTTGTATCACTGCACCACTTCAATCATTAATTTTCTGTGGTTTGAATAAACTGAAAAGTTCAGTAAAAACTGGCTTACTAGTTGCATATGTGTTTTTACTGCATCACAGGGCTCATTAGACTTGTTTAGAGAAGTGCTGAGTGTTATGAGAATAATTTGGGCAGTAAGCAAACTGCAGACAGATTGAGAGTTTTAGATGCTAAACAAATCTTAGATTTTTCAAATTCATAATTTGTCGTAGACTAATTATTCCTTAGGATGCATTTCAGAACCTCTCTGACATTCACAAAATGTTCAAACTATGCTTGTATCCTGTTTTTCTTAGGCACATACAGAGGAGATTCAGGCAAGTATATCTTTTCTCAATAACAGACCAAGAAGGTTACTTTAGATCCACTCTGCACCAAGAAACAACACTGGAGCTTTCACTGGGGCTTAAATCACTAAGTTAATGTATCTGAACTTTCCAGAACTTGATGCAAGCAACCAACATACCTAGCTACTTTTCTGGTGCAAACAACATTTCATTAGAGTTTTGTGGCAAATCTACATGTTTACTATTGTATTTTATTTCATTTCTCAAAGGAAGTCTGAAAGTGGAGGATTTATGAAAGGAAAAAATAATTAGCAGTGAGAATACTCTGTCTGCGACTATGCAGAAGACATTTAGAAAGGATGAGATTATTTTCTCTCACAAATAAAAAAGAACCAAAGAAATCTTTTATGCACCTTCGCCTCTCCACTGTCTGTAGTTTATCATCTTTAATCTTGCCAAGATACACTGTTGCCATTCCCCAGATACGGAGTTTATATTAATGGAGATTCTGCGGTGCCAAAAGAAAAATACACAAAATAAGGGAACTCATTCTCTAGGAGGAAAAACAATCAGCCTGAAGGGCCTTACAGAAGTTGTCCCCACAGTGGGGACAAAAACGTATGCTGAATATACATATGAAACACAATTTTTCTATACTAAAAACTTTATCTTTTAGAAGACAAAATTAAAAATCCTTGAATGCGTATAGCAGTTCAAGTTCAAGTATAAAAATAATCATCTCCCCATGGACTCTGGAATAGTTGCAATTGCCCTTATAGTGTCACAGAGCAAGTATATACAGACTCCTATAATAAGTGTCTTATTTTTCATTATCAATACTTTCTTGTATTTTTTGCAATAGTTTGCACATATATTTCAAAAGTCTCACTGGCAAAGCAGCAGAGGACTGTCCATTGACTGAAACAACTTTATTGCCTAATCTGGAAGAACTCAGAATTAGGCTCAACTATCAGTCTGGGGCAAGTGGTCAAAATTAATGTTGCAGAAAATTATAAACCTCCTTTGATTAATCCCGTTTTTTTGTTTTTTGTTTTTTGTTTTTTTCCCTTTTTTTTTTTTTCCTACCACCAAGCTCCAGTTATCAAAACGTATCAAACACAAAGTCAGTATTAACAGAGTGAGTTATTCTCAGGAGTTACATTATGAATGCAAGTATGTTAGTCAAAATTATTTGTTTTTTAGGGAGAAAGTTTTTCACAAAATACCCCTCTATTTGTGTATTTGCTAGAAAATACAGGACTTTCTAAATATGCTGCATAGGTGGTTTTTTTTAAATACATAATTTCTGGACTGCACAGGTTTCATTGCTCATTTTCAAAGCAGTTTTCACATAACAAAATGTTGGAATGAAAAATTGGATAAGCTAACAGTAAAACACGTTCTAGCAGTTGAGTAAGGGACATTAAAACCTAGCATAGTTCAGATGAAAGCCTTTATTCTTGCATCAGATAGAAGCAACAAAAACACCAGGATCAAAATTGGATGTAAAGTTTGATTGAGCTATTCAGCTATTTCCTTTTTCAAGATGACTATGTATTTTCACTAGCTCACTTTATATTAGTTAGGACATTGTAAAGTAACATGATTTTAAGAAAAATTCAGTGTTCCCATCCTGCGAAATCAGATTCCTTTCCAAAATCTCACCATACTTTCACAAACAAATGTTTGGTCAATAGTCAGTATACCATTGTGTAAGGAAAGAAAACTCAATTTTTTTTTCTACTCACTTTTTTTGTAAATAACACTTTAAGATTATTTTAAGATTAATCTCAAGTTTTCCCCCTTATGTTAATAGAGGTACAGAAAATTTTATCATATATTAAAATTGAATACCAGGTTTTTTTCCTATAAGTTGTAATTTCAAATTTTTAGAGCCCTATATTAATAAATCATAGAACTACTTATGCTTATAATTTGTGTTTTATAACTGAAAATCTGCAACTGCCAGCCAAATATCCAAACTGCAAATGGTGAATAGAAAAATCTGGATATTACAAATAAGATTGCTAATGAAAGAAACCAAAATACACTTTATTTTACAGTTTCCAAACACATCATCCAGGGGATTCTGGAGCTTTGAAAAGTTATAGCTTGTAACTGAACCTACCTTATTTATTTTGCCTTAAAATATTCACTCAGATAAGCAAACAAGGTTCAGAGTGACTGCAGCCTGTTATTCAGTGGTTTTAGACAACTGCAATTCCAACAAACATCATGAGAATTAAACTTCCTCGTTGAGAAAGTTTATCTACCCATAATTATAGACAGAAAAGAGCCTGCCTCACTCCCAAGTTAGGCAGAAATTAGAATTGAATGTTAAACATGTATGTAACTGGGGAGCACCAAGCAGTGGGGGTGTTCTCCCTTCTGGCACAAGACATTTATTTGAGCTAAACTCCTTGACAATCAATATTTGACCGGTGACTATAAATCTCACTCTGAGAATTGTGATAATACACTCTCAGTAGCTTTGCATTTTAATTACATTTATTTATTTATTTTAGTGGTTAACAGCTTTTTCTGGCACCACGCACAGCAGTTATCCAGATGGTCATCTGTTGTAAGTTCAAGAAAAATAAACAAAAGGACTTTATGTATTCCTTCCCTGAAAATTAAATGCTGCCCGTACTATTGTCTGTCCTTTTATATTTAAAAAAGAAAAAAAAAAATTTTAGAATTGGAATGGTAAAATAAGAGCAAAAGACTCAGTTACTCATGGGGAAGATTCACTTATTCTGAAGCAGATAACTTTATTTCTTTTTGCTGCTTGAAAAGCTCTGATCTAATTATACGTTATATTTGGATGGTGTATGATTCTCCGAAACTGAAAAACAAGGACTTTATTCTACTGAACTGATTTGCCTTATATTATTAGCATTACAAAATAAATTGATTTTGTACTGGTAATGTACTAGTCAACTCCTCCTGATAGGGAGTAGAAATTTAAAAAATCATATTACCTGCTTCAACTGTCCAAAATGAAAATAATTAGAGTTATGTACTATTAGTACTCAGGTCATTTCTTTATTCGTGAATAAGCAGAGAGTGCAGAGGAACTTTGTTAATTACTCTTTATCAAGTTATATTAAGATCCTCCAATTATCTTCTATATTTGGTCCCATATCCAGCAGATTATTGTAGCTACTCCTTTTGAAGATATATATATATATATATATAATTATTTCATATTGAAGAAGTGATTTATGCGATGTGAAGTATTCAGCCCAGGACTTTAAACATCTGGCTGAGTCTGATTCTTTTCAACTCAAAAATATGAACCCACATAAGAGATAAAAAAATAAACAGTTATCTTTCTCTTCCCTGTTTCTCAGCTAACAGATGCACAGAGCTAAAAGCTGCTTCTAATGCTGCAAATATTTCTCTTCCTAACAGAAAGAAAAAGAGCTGTACAGTAGATAAAAACTATAAAACTCATTGTTATCTATAATCTACACTTTAAGACAATAAATTGCCTTCATATCCTGTGTGTTGACCTGGAATCAGAGATGAGCCATATCAAGTACAGGAAATTAAGCATGTAACTTCATCTTCTTCTAATGTCATTTATATCCAACATGCTGTGATACAACTTTATTTCACTGCCCTCAGCATCTTCAGTTCCTCCCTCTCCCCTCTGTCAACATCAATACATTTGAGACTATAAGTGGTGAATTATGAATAAGACCAAAGGAAACAAAGGAAAGGAAATGCTATATTTTAGTGGTGAATTACCACAACATTATAATAATTAGATCAATATGTAAACTGAATATTTTTTGCCTTAATATGTGCATGTACTTCATGCAACTAACAGGAAGATGTGCACTGCATAGTCCATTACTCCCATAAATGCACAAATATACTCTGCTTCATCGCTGTTTAAGAACAGAAGTTGTGAAATATATTCATAGTTTCTTTAGTCTACTGACAATACTGCAGTTGAATTTAAAGTTCCTATGCAGATTTTAAACGTGTCTTCTAATCCATGTTAGAAGTCAGACTAAAAGCCATTGATGAATCATACATTCTGTTCAAGACTCTTCATGGAATTGATTGGTATCAAAATACTTCCATAGAATAGTTTTCAAAATGCAATTTAAAAAAAAAAAAAAAATCTATTTCACAAACATATGTAAGCTTATCTTTAAAGATTTTTACCAGACATTAAGACTCCATTGGCTTTAGAATATCATACACCTTTATTCCCCTGAATACCTTCGTACTTTACTATACTGATGAAGGAACAGCTCTTTTGTTGCTTTTCTTTCTTGTTTGTTCTCTGCCTAGCTTTCCTGTTTTCCAGAGGGAAGAATTTAAATGGAGACAGAAATTATCTTTTCAAACAATTTCCTTATATCTGTTAAATTAAGTGCTTATTTTTTAATGTTGCATCTGTGATGCAATGTAGATAGATTATACCAGAGAAAAGAACCTACAAGGCCCCAAGTAAGGTAGAAGTTTTAACAGAAATCAACAAGGAGTAACTAAAAAAATTAATCTTCTCCTGTTTTAAGAACTACTGTACAATCCTATCAGCAAAATAGTGTAAAAAATAGTTAGAACTGATGTTTGCCTTCCCTGAAACAATATGTACTTTTGGATTTATTTAATAAGTTCTTCGTGGATTTTTTTTTTTGCATCAATTTAGGAACTGATATTTCTTCAGGACAAAGATAAGGAGACCTTAGGAGCTCTATTAAAATATTTATGTACGTTAAATTTTTAAATATAATTTAGCGACAGCTTAGCTTCAATAAAAAATATGCCAACCACTTTTTCAAGTAAGTAACAGTCATATGTAATTGGACTCAGGCATTTTCTACTAGCAGATGCTATACGTGAAAATTTTATACAGTTCTCTGCTATTCCTACATATTATCCCATACAGTTGAAGTTGTTTTGGTTTCTACTGAAAAATGAAAAAAGAAATTAAGTATGTAGAAAGTGTTCTATGTACATGTATACATATACATATAATATGTATATAATATATATAATATATATAATATATATAAATACATATAATACATATATGTACTTTACATGCATATATATGCAATTAAACATACATGGTATATAACCAATGAATATTAAGATATCATAATTACAAAACAAATAACAGAGTTAGGCAAAGCAGATTAAGATAACAAAAAAAGAATAGATAGAAAGCTTACCCATATCCTGGGCTCACTTACAAAACTCCAGGAAAGCAGATCTCCAGAAGAGATCCTTCGTCCCTCGTAGCCAGCTCTTAAATCGGTCTAGGAGAGATGGAGCCAGGCTCCACCCCTTCGGGCAGCACAGGTGAATTGCCTTCACCTGTGCTCCCATGGCTGACTCATTGCTCGCCTCAGGTGATCAATCAGAGGTTCAGGTTGTGACTCAGCAGTTCCCATACACATGGCTAAACTGTACAGTTTAAAGATTCTACCATTTCCTCAAAATCTTTCTATCTGGAATTGAGATCAGCATAGCCTGCTGTTACATGCCTTGTATAAACACAGTGGTCATGAAATCATTCATACATATGATGGTTGCTCCAAAAGTAATGCCTCTTGTTTTATTATGTTGGCCCACATCAGAGATAGATGGTGGTAGTATGGCAGTAGAGATTGAAACTTCCTGACAATATTCCATTACATTTTGTTGCTGCGCAACAGATGGCAACAGAGAGGCAGTCTGACAAAGTGGCATCTGACATGGAAGTGCCAATGAAGAAAAGGCGTGTCACTGAATTCCTCCATGTGGAAAAAATTGCTCCCACTGGCAATCACTAACACTCTTGAATGTTTATGGAGACCAAACGGTGCATGTGAGTACTGTGAAGCAGTGGGTGGTGGTGCATTTTAGCAGTAGCAACAGTGCTTGCCTCCAGTAATGCAGATTCTTACAAGTGTGGTATGCAGGCTCTTATTCATCTCTATTGAAAATGGTGATGACAATGTTGAAAAAGTTTTGTAGCCAATAACTTGCTCTATCCAATAATGTTCGTGCGCTCTTTGTATCTCCTGTAATTTCAGTACAAAAAAGTAGGACATATTACTTTAAAAACAACCTGCACGTTATAGCAAGGACTGCAGTCTTATTTCAAGGCAAATAAAATTAAAATGAATGAAACAGCAAGCACAGAGGATAAACATAGAAAATGTTATTCTCTGTTACTTTCTCTGACATTATGCGAACTAACCACTAGCATTATGAAATTGGGATGGTTTCTATTTATTCCAAGACTACATGAAGAAGCATTTTCTCACAAAAGCAATCCAATGCAAATACCGCATACTACAGCCTGGTCAATGGGTTTGTGGCTGGAAGGAAGCATCTCACAAGCCACCACTCCAAACTCAGTCATTTAACTCCATCTTTTGAACTGTGTCTAAAAAATGTCATCATATGTGTGTTTGTTGAGCATTTTGTCTCAAAACTGGAAATGTATAAGCCTTCTGAAAAACATGTTCTCCTTGCTCACTGTACTCTCCCAGGCTTCCCATTTGCTTCAACTACAGAATGAGTATTCAATCTGCTCTTTTGGGATCCAGTTATCTCTGAACTGCTTCCATTCCATTTTATATGAAAATAGATGAAAGGACTCCAGCTGATAGGTGTCATATTTAACTCGCGAAGTTATGAAAGATGGGTACTCTTAATAGTGGAAACTTCCCTAAGTCTATCACATTCTTTCACTCAGTCTCCAGAAGATCAAATTGTAGAATTCAGTATAAGAAATAACTTTTTTGACAAGTTCCTTTTCCTCTCATGTTACAATGGCACAGTCAGAAGCTATGAAATTCCCTCTAAGAGGCCAGTGAACTCTAAAGCACATCATTCTCCATTATAAAGAGTTTCCAGTCGCAAAATTATAAAGACTGCTTGTCTCACCTTTTGTGAAGGATTAAGTCAGTAGTGAGATGAAATACTGAGTTGAAATTTAGATCTGTGCCTCTCAGGACTACAGTGCCTCTCCTCTCCTCTCCTCTCCTCTTCCCTTCTCTTCTCGTAGGGTAGCTAACTCTCTATAGTGTTACATGAGTAACAAAGCAATTCCTAATATTCAGCTATATATCGTATATTGGAATAAAAGTGAGGTTGATCTGATAATACACGCAGGAACAGAATTAGAAAAATAAGAGTGTATTGCTTTATTGTAAAATTATTCCTAGAGGATGCAAAACAGATTCACAACAAATTAATGCAGAAGGGCAACTGCTGCTGGCTTTTTCCAAACATCAGAAGAATCATTAAAATTCTCTGCAGTCAAATACCTCAGAAATGTTAGAGAATATAGGTTACTATCTAAGCGTAAATCATCACTGAAATTGCATCCATACTAAACCCCAGGAACTTGAGGAGGTCACACAAACAATCATCAAGATAAGAAGCAGTTAACTCAAACTGGACATTCCTATTCTTTGTATTAGATCAGCTTAGTTAGATTCATAGATTCACTGAGTATCAAGCTAGAAAAAAACTTTTTTGGTCATATAATCTGATTTACCATGAATAGCAGAGATTCTTAAATTTCTTCTTATAGTCCAGTAGTACATTTATGAATGGAAACATCAAAGACACTGAAGTAAGCATTCACTTTGATAGTTCCAGGAGCTAATCAGTTTTGCTCTTTTTCAGTTTCCATTTCTTTGGCATGATCTACTGAAAATTGTTGTTTTCTCTAGTCAAACTAGAGGGTCCTTTAGTGTTCTACTTTCTCACCCACACACACTGTAATCATGTCACATCTCAAAATTCTTCTTGAGACTGGTTTCTTTGCATTTCTTAGTGTAACATATTTCTTTAATTCTCTGTACTTCTGCAAGTGACCACATTACAATGCAAATATCTATATATCTATATAATGTGCTATATGAAGTGTTTTATATAAGTGTTTTATATGTAAGCTTCCCAATCTACCATGATAAATGCTCCTACCCTTACTCACAGATCTGTTTGCACCAACAATATGATGTTATGTCTTTTTTTTTTACAGATTGAATTGTTATTTGTTTGGTTGTATTTTTTTCACATTGAATTAGATCACTTTTCTTTAGAAGAAGTAGATGTGACTTATATTTATTATTTATTTCAGTCCATTAAATTTTTCATGCTTTGTATGCCATGTTTTATCATTGCTACATTTGCTATTGCATGAATCTATGACCCAGTCATAGAAGTTAGCATTATGGGTTTAATACAGACCCACATTTTAGCTGTATTTGGAAAAATCTGTGTGTGACACTTGTATTTTGTATTTTGAGATCAACTAATTCTTATTCTGTTTATCTGTTTAACCATGTAGATTTTTTATCCAAGCTACTTACTCTCTGCTTGAAGAACAAAATTAGAAAGTGTAGAAACAGTTTATTTAACCTATTTCAGATCTCTACTCTAAGATGCAACATTCATTTTTTCCATTCAACAGTGATTCAGTCATACACAATCACCTCAATCAACACCTACAGTTCATTGAGTGGAATTGCCCTCCTACTGCTACAATGCCTAAAATCCTTGACACCTCTGTTGCAGTACATATGTTTACCATAGAGTGATGAAAATGTGTATTTAAAAACCATGTTCTCATATGTATGTTTGCCATAATAGCTCATAATATCATGTATTACAAAAGCAAGGAAAGTTGTTTCACTCCCATTCTCAGCTTGATAGAAGGCATACCCCCTCCACACCTGAGAACTTTCCCTCACAATGAGGAAAAGCAGGAAAATGATTTCTTCCAATCATAGACTTCTTGGACAACTAATAGTATTTTAATAAGCTTGTGTATTTTCTTTCTATTTGCCAGTTCTTGACAGTCCAGCAACTAGAGATATGGATATATTCTCATAAATGATGGCAAAGATAATTATGCCTAGTAAATGCAACTTGAAAGTAACCTAAAAAAGTAATTAGAGCTAAACAAAAGGGAAAAAAAATGCCAATCAGAAAAAGCACACACATACAAATCCAATTCACCATAGTTCCAAACTTAATTGTTCAAGCTGTTAAAACACTTACAAAACATTGGTAAACTAAACTGTATTTTACTTTTTATAGTCTATTTTGCTGTGCACATGCTTGTTAGTTCATTTACATAGTAATGAGTCTCAGAGACTTAAAGCTTTTCATTTTCACTGAATACAACTTGCAAGCATTATGCATGCTAAATTGGAAAGAGAAAGACTTCTGAAAAGAGAAAAAGAAAGTTTTATAGCTATGTGATATATTGAAAGGGAATTTCAATTAACTGAAATTTTCTAGGTATTTGTTGGAATAAAAGGAATTCATTTTTCCACTATAGTTAAAGACACCCTTTGCTGACATGGTAGTTTTGCATATTATGACTTCCAGAGTGCAGATAATTACCACATTGTTTAAAATCTAGAAACATACACCGTGATTCTGTTTCAGGTATGCTTTTCATGGAAAGGATATTTTCATATATGCTGCCTCAGAGAAAATATCCAAAAACGTTTACTCTTCTTTAGGATTTATGTGATTCCTCTGTGAGAATGGAAGACATCCAGTAAAGGGTCTCCTTATGTTTTTCTCCAGTGGGGCCATCCTGATAGTGTGAGAGCAAAAGCAGAAACACATGAACAGGAATTTCATCAGCTGATACTGTTTTTATGCCCTTAGACAAGTAAACCAAAGGAAGCACAAACCAAAAATTAAATCTGTGAAATAACTTCAGTGTGTTATCAACATTTTTCTCCCAAGGTCAAAACAAAGCATCATACCAGACTTTATGAAGGAAAAATCAACTCCATCTCGGCTGAAAGCAGGACAAATATACTTATATTTACTATTGAAACAGTGATGCAGAATTGCACTTTGTGTTTCTAGATTGGTCAAGTAGATTAAATTTATTTTATCCAGGCACTGGAAATGTATTCAGTGTATTGGTATGGATTTACATACTTATGTCAAGGTAATGAGATTTGTATTTTTTTCATTCTGTGTTTTTATGAATATTTTTTTTTATCAGAATCAAACTTCAAGCAAGGAATTTTAGAAGTTTACCAGGTATATGTTGTTATGAATAAAGATTGATAAAGTAGATGCTAAGAATCCTTCCTTCACAGTGCCTTTTACTTCATAATAGCTTAGTTAACACAGTTTGGTGATGGTGTTGTTATGCTACATTACATTATGATCATGATTATGAAAGTATTCTTAAATACACATTTGATAAAATCTTACTCTAGAAATAGTCAAATGAAGTGCATCAGTTTAACTGATAACACAATAGCATTCACTGAGGATAAAATAATCTAAACATTCATCATACTTATTCTGTGAATGGTCATACATGTCTTAGCCATTTTTACATTTTCCTCTAATTCAATATATGCTTTTTTATGTTACATTAAATATATCACAGAATCATATTATATCCTGAGTTGGAAAGAACCCATAAGGATCATTCAGTCAAGCTCCTGGCTCCACACACAACCACCCCAAAATAAGACCATAGAAGAGCATCGTTCAGACAATCCTTGAACTCCAGCAGCTTGTTGCAATGACCACTTCCTTGAGGAGCCTGTTCCACTGCCTGACCAACCTCTGCTGAAGAGCATTTTCCTGATATCCAACCTGACCCTGCCCTGTCACAGCTTCATGTCATTCCCTCAGGTAACTTTATGCCGTCTAGTAAACTGAAATAATATATTCTAAGATTGTGACGGCTTATGTGATGTTAATAAGATGTATTTTAATACAACAAACATCTTTGCCTGTATAATAAATATTTCACTTGGCATTATTAATATCATCAACATAAAGTTAAGTATACCATCCATTTAAATACTCAGAGCAACCATGGTACACTTTTAGGATAGAGTATATATGATCAATCATCACACAGAAGACATTAATTCCCAAAACGCACAGTAATTTCTGTCATCCAAAATATTTTAAGAAATCTGATCTTTAAAGCAATTGAGACAGTCACAAGTGAGATCCTCAGGTAGAAATCAACAATAATGGTAGTTTGACTCGTCGCACTAGCAGATTTTTTCCAATTCCACCTTTCTCCTAAGGGAAAAAAAAAAAAAAAAAAAACACAGTGATATACTGAAAACAGTACAGTGAAATGTTTATGTTGCCATTTTTTCTGCCACTTCTATACTGACATCATACCCCTAATAAAGTATCATGTAAATGTAGTAGTTGGTCTAGATGACAGCAGAGGTTCCTACAGAAAATGTTGTAAATAAATTAAGTGTAAAATATTAAGTCCTGGTTAAAATAGTACCCATCATAGCAGTGAAGGAAGATAAAGATGAATCAGTAGTAATAGAAAACTCATTATAATCACACAGAAGTTGTAATACAGTTCAGCTTGGAAACATTTAACTTTGTAATTCTAACTATCATGAGTAACAGGGATGCTGGCTGCATTATTGGAAAGAAAAACAATATTTCTGCTTAAATATCTACAATATCCACATCTATATGAGTTATAAATTATTCTGGCCTGCATATACAGTCAAATGAGGATTTATACATAATCAAAACTAAACTAATTCTACCTTGACCCACACTTCGAAAAAAATATGATAACATTTTTAAAGCATTTTTTTCTGTATATGAAAAAAGCATAGCTTGATAATGGCCCAAAACCAACTTTGATGGATGGATTCTCCACAAAAACTTTGAAGTTTCAAAGAAAACAGGAAGCTTATGTAGGAAAACAGGTTAACACTGTAAAGAAGAAAACAGGAAGCTTACATAGAAAAACAGGTTAACATGTACCTTAGCGAGGTGTAAAATTATCAGCACTGACCACAACTAATAATGTGGTGGATCCAACCCTGATAAAGAATGTAACAAGATGAATAAGATGTTAGCAAACTCCACTGAGATTCACAGATGTCCCTTCACATTGAAATATGCTAGTTAGGTAAGTATTGTGGGTTTTTTTTACCACTGAAATAAGTTGTTAATTAACATCTGACAGAAAGTACTGTTGATCAAATTTGGCTGGGACTTTGAAAAATCAACCAGCGATTCAGTAAGAGAATCAATTCTTGATTTTTGTCCTCAGAAGTATGCAGTTTCTTTCAAAATTTTTTCAGAGTTGATCCCTTTGAAGATAATGATCAGAATACATTCAAGCTCAGCATCAGTTTAGGTATAAGGAAATGTCAAAAATCCACCACAGTAATAATTTATTTCAAAAAGGCAAGCTGCAGACAAAATCGGGGAATTTGTTAAAAGAAAATTAAAAGGAACAGATTAAGCATAAATTATGTGTAGAAATATATTTATATATTTACTTGATTTTTTTCTTACACTTCTTTAAATAATGTATATTACATCTGGAAAACATGTAAGAAGCCATATGAACAGTTTACAATGTAAAAGAGCATGTTACAGCATCCTCTGAAAAAAAAAGTTGCAACTAGATAAAGAAATTCGAACAAAACATAAACTCTGGCTAAGATCAGGTGTTATTCACCTGAAACTTCTAAAGAAATTGGTGAAATTTTGAATTAGTTAATTTCCTCAAGGTTAGAAGTGTAATTTTTTTTTAATCATTATTATTTTTATCAATGCTCTGAGTGGTAACCATGTAATAACAGGTCAAGAAACATGCCACTTACACCTGTCAACTGAGGGAAAATCTTTAACAAAATCTAAATTTAGCAAATAAGTGGATAAATATTGACAGAGGAATCCCACAAATTTTACAGAAAAAAAATTTGCTGAGATACTAAACATGAATCTATATAACTAGATTTACCTTGTTAATTTGTACAACCAATAGGCTTGCAATAAGATTCCTTATCAAAGTGATTTCTTATAGACTAATCCATCATTAAATCAAAAGTTAATAAAAGCAAAAGTTGATTATGAAGCACTGCAGAAGGATCTGACAATACTGAATTACCAGATAACAAGATGACACTAAAAGAGCAAAAGAAAATCAGTAGTGTTCTGTACTCTTATAAATTCCTCTCTTTTCTTTATTCAGTGTTATTTTGGAGCTCTTATTTTCTTGCAGGAAAAATATGGCAAAAAATATTTCAAGGAAGGTGTTATTGTGCTAAAGATTTTCCAAGAAGTTTTATGTTTTCTCACTTATTCTTTTTATTTTGAGGATGCAGTTGATGTTTTTTTCCCTTTAATCTATGCGAGACTATTTTTAATTTGATGTGGCTTTTATATTTTGTTTGTTATACAAATGGAGCCTACGCAAAACTTTTATTTGCTGGAACAATTTGTCTTTCCAAACTGAAAAGGTAATATTTCATTTATTTTTTCCTTCTCAGCTGCAGAAGGGCAGGCTAGGAAAGCAGTGCAGGCAGTGTGAGAAAGCAATGCTCCACTGCAAACACTAATAAGAGATATCAATTAGAGCCCTTAATCCAGGACATACCTATTATGTATTAACATATTTTTTCATTGACAGTTTAGTTGTGCTCTCTTTCTCTGAATTTAGATCTGTTTATGTAAAAGAACAAATATCCAGTAAGGTGGAAAGACCATGCCATTACCATCAATCTATTGATCTGTCTATGTACTACGGCTTCCAGAAGTAATGTTTCAGCCTCCATTGGTAGTGACAGGCACATAATCCTTCACTCTTTGCCTTCTGAGTGCTTAAAATATTCCCTGAAATCCTACAGAGATTATTAGCAATATGCAGATACATAATTCCTATGTTAGATAATATCCAAGGATGATACATTCTGGATAGAAGTCTGCCAATTGCCTCAACTACATTTAAATAGCACTTCAAACACTTAGTAGTTCTAACTCAGTTGAATCCAGAGTTGCTATTCTTCTCATTATCTAAAGAAGAAATTTGAGAGAGAATTTAATCGCTGTTTCCTCCCACCTTTCATTCTGTTTTGTAAACAAAACCCTCTGCTGTGTTTTGATTCCTGTCACCTGTACAACAACACTTTATTATTAGTAATTCTACAGCTAGATCTTTATTTGGTATAAATCAGTACGTGGCTTTAGAGAAACTTGGTAACCTATATGACCTGTGGTTTCTGCTTGTCTGATGTTTCTCTCAGAGTTGTACTAGACATGAGGAACAGAAAATAACACAGAAATAAAAGCCTTATGCAAAAGAGAAGAGTGAAAAGGATTTTGCTGTTCTGACCCACTAAGAACTTATATCAGCATATTGATCCAATCTTTGTTAATTCAAGAGATATCAAGGCTATAAAGAATTGCTTTTTTTTAATTTACATAATACATTTACTGTTCTCAAGTCATTTAAATAGAGGACTTCCAGGTTTATATGGGGACTAAGAAGGGAAGATTCTAATGTCATTTTCAAAATATTTCTTCATTTAAAATTTTCTATAAGTGGTATGTAAACCATTAACACTTTTCCACACTCGAGATCTGATTAATGTCTTGAACCTGCTGTAACACTTGGAAAGCACTTTAGAAAAGCAGAAAATTTTAATTATTAAAAGGTTACACAGGTGGTTCTGCCTGTTTGTCCATAACACTCTCAATATGGCATGACTGTCTCTACGTTCTAAAACACAGCAGCAACAGCAAATTGTGCTGCTAACATGTTAAACCAGGGTGCTTTCCAGCAATCAGCTAATTGGAAAATTGTAATAAAGTATAAAGTAAGTATTATGGTCTCATGTTACGCTGGCCTACGCTGTTGCCTCCCTTGCTTTTTTCTGATATGTTACATAGAATTGAAATGAACATAGAATTTCATGGATAATCTTTTTTTTTTTTTTTTTTTTTTTTTTTTAATGTATGCTCCTGTGATTATAGAACAACCAGTCATAATGTTACAGGGTGGAGTCAAGTAGACTATAATTTGTACGAACTACATTACTACATGGAAAAAAATATATATATCAATACTCTGCACTGTATTATCAGTTACAGTGACTGCCCACAAAATAGCTGCTTGGTTAGCTGCTTGGCAAATCTTTAACTATTCTGAATGTTTAAATTTAAGCATTAACATTTCATCATTCCCTGATGAAGTAGCTGAATACCCAAATGAAGAATTCTCAAGTCACAGCTAAGGAATAGTTATCCTTTCAGGGTGAAAATACAGTAGTGACACTTTTATTGCACTCAGTGGAAATATACATATGCAGAACACAGCAGAAAAGAGCAAAAGAATAAGCCAGGACTAAAATGTATACAGAACTGTATGTAACACTTTCCTTTGATAGAAGCTATACCTGACCAAAAATGACATACTTTTTACATTGTACAGTTTTGAAAAGATTAAAGGGAAATTGCCTCTTGTGTTACCTAAGTCCAGTTGCAATTAGTTGTTGCTCAGATTTTTATCCTCAAAGCCAAAGTACACAGCCATGGCCTTCCTAATTTATAAAAGCTGAAGGGACTATCATGTAAGGTGGTACTGTGCCAACAGCTTCCCAACTTTACTATCAAACAGCCAAGTTTTTTTTTGTTTTTCTTTCCATATATTTCCATTTGGATTGAATTTTTCCATGCTACCTAGATGAACTATATGGGCTGTGCTGCATTCAACCTTTTCACACTATTCCTGAGATTTGTACTTTTAAATATCAGGTAAAGCATCTTCAAATTGCTTACATATTATTTTTGAGAATAGCTTCATCACCTTTCTTCATATCCTTATCTAATTTAACTGACCTTGAGAGCCCAGTCATGTTGATCTGCTTAATCAAGAATTGGCAAATATTATAAATGACACAGACCCTGAATATACTAAATCTATTCCACAGACATCTTACTCATCTTCCTATACCGAAGAGCACTGGAGCTTGAAAATAGCCCTGAAGAAATTGCACAAGCAATAGCAAGCGTTACTACTCTTCATTTTGGCACACTGTGTAGAACAATAATATTGATTTGTGTACTGCAACTGTGAAAAGAGGCTGCCTTTTACTTCAGATATACTTCATGATAACAGAATAAGAGACTTTTCTTCCCTCTCAGGGGAAGTATAGTACAGCATCTTTGCAGCAAATTTCACATCTTCATGTCATGGTCATTTTAACATGCTTTGCCTTCCCAAATTACGAAGCAGTTTCACAACACTACTGACTTCAGCAAGTATTACCACCATTTTGAACAACTTAGCAAGAAAATATGTAAGACATGGGAAAACCGAATAAGTCCCTTTCAAATGGCCATTTCACTAGAAATCTTTCCTAGGCTTATAGTTATGAAGTATTCTGGATCTAATTTAGGTGTTATACTAGCCAATGTGTAGTAACACCATTCTGAGAAATCTACATTACATAGAAATAAAGAAATTTACAGAGTATAGCTCTTGTTTGCAGTATAGTGCAATATAACATGGTTTGAGCTTTTCTATGTATAGAATTTTTTTGAATGACTTTGAAGACACAGTTTTCACTTACTGCCATATTCAGTATTATGCTAATTTTGAATTAAGTTTTCCAACTCAATTTTAAAGAAATTAGCACACGTTAGTGTAGTTTTATACAGTCAATTAAAGAAGCTTTTCATTCTTCTCCCTTTTTTAAAGCCAGAATGTTCTCCATAAAGAAAACAAAATGATGTTCTGCCACTTTTATTTATTTGTTTGTTTATTTCACAGGCTGTTCATTCTCCATTCTAAATTTCTTAAGATTTTTCTGTACAAAATGAAAGAAGTCAGGAATCTGAACTGAGTTCTGTTTCCTCAGTAAAACTTAGTCAATAGCTGTTTTCTGCAAAAAGGATGAGTCATCCTTTATCATTCTTTACAGAGCTAGAAAACTGTTCAACATAGTCATTTCGCTGTAATCTATATATGGCAAATTTTCAAAAAAGCAGTATCTGAATAGCTAGATGGGACTTAAGTAGAAAGAGACACCTAAACAAATACATAAATAAATAAATTGTAACTAATTTTCCATCAGTAACTCAGATTTGACATTATTACTCTCCATATTCCTAACAATACACATCAGTTTTGGTCACAGCAAATTCTCTCCTAAGCAGCCTAATTTTTGTCTGCTCATGGTCCTCCGCAGCTTAACAAGGTAAGTGATCTCAGAATAAATCTAATCAGTAGAGCTCAGGTGCTAAGAAGTTGGAGCAAGTGCTTTCAGTTTAAACTTGATGATTGTCATATGCAATAACTTTGAGATTAAAAGAAATATAATGAAACTAAGTCCCCTTGTATTTTCCATTATCCAGTTATTTCTTCCAGCTGACAAAATTACTTAGATACTAAACCCTAGAAAGTAAAACTTGCAATCAATGCAAGAAAATTCCTCTTGGAGTTCTTAAATTCCTTACATTTGCTGGGAGCCAGAAGAAATATTTTTTTTTCCATAATCTCATGATTAGGGCACTAACGCAATAAATTTAGTAGCTATAAGTCAGAGCCTCTGTAGTGTTACAAGAGTGGAACAGTTGTTGTCTCATATGGAGAGCATTCATGGAACAAAGGCTACATATCAGATTTATTCTTGTGGACACTGCAAGAGGGTCACATACATCTTGATCATTGTTTCAAAAAATAGTGGATCTTGCATACATCCCTGTGCAGGTAACATCTGGAAGGGACTCTTTGAGACAAATATATCTTTAAGCGTATGTCTCTCTCTTAGAAACTTACTGAATATTTTGGTTATTTTTTGCTGATTCCCAGAAGATTTCATTTTCCTACCTTACTGGGATCCCAGGAACTTTGCAGTAACTTCTGTAATTTACCATGAAAAGGATGACGTTATAAATAACTAAACAGTGTGGTGAATGCAATCCTCAGCGTCTTTCAGCCTATTTGGTTAACAAAGCCAAGGAACTAGATGTATTCTTGAGCACCATCTAGTGGTGTTTTCATGGTTTACAATACACAGAACTCTACCAGCATAGATCTTCACAACATTAGAATGATTGAAAATGAGATCACAGTGGTTTTCATTTCTACTGATTCTAGAGATAAGTGTTTTATACGTTATTTTGTTCACCAGAAAACTTTAAACCATTTTTAAGTTTACTCCAAGCATAAAAAGAAAAATAAAAGAAGAGTTTAATTGGGAAGTTTGTACATAGAATTAGAAATTACCTGATAGAAATCCTCATCTTCAGAAGTCATGACTTGAAATTCTCGACCTGAGTCAACAATTGAAACATAAAAATAGAATACACAATTAAAAATATGTATTTTAAGCTGATACATAACTAAAGTTATATACACTTCCATCTATGGCCCCACTATGAGATAAATTTCTAAAGAAAAATATAAGGATTTTGGCAGGTTAACATCTTAACCAGAGATTTACCTCTAGAGCCAATGAGTAGGATACTCTGGTTTTTTATTTTACAGTGATTTCATGGAGATTTTAACGCAATTATTTTCATTGTATCTGGGGCATAGTTCCTTCCTTGCTATTTACAGACTAGATTTATTTTCTAGGAACTGTTTGGTTTTCAGAAGAAAAAAAAAAAAAAAAAGTAGAAAATAATTTTCACCAACACATCAAATGAGAGAAATCAGAAAAAAAAAAAAAAAAAAAAAAAAGGAAAAAGAAAAAAAAACTCTTTCTACATGTTTTGATTTGGGTTTTTTTGTGTTGTGTTTTTTTTTTGTGTTCCTTCTCCCCCCACTTCTACAACCCCCACCCCCGCCCGCCCCGGTAACATATAAGTAGGAATATATCGGTAGTGTTTGGGGAAAAACGTTAGATATTTACTCTGCTTAGACACAGTAATTTGTCTGCAAAAATGAATGGGATCCTTCTCACGACATTAAAAATATACTTTTATTTATACTTTTATTCTGCTGTGGCAATAACAAATACTAGAAATTTAATTATTTAATTATGACTACATGCACTTCTGTGCGCAGATATGGCCCACATGATGCTCTCCAATACTGGATATTATTTATTATCGAACACAGAGTCATTTTACACTTTTAATTCTTAAGAATTTGCAGGTGTTTTTCTGGTAAAGAAAAAAATAACAACAATAATAATCATGAACTTGAGACATATCAATGAGATTTTGAATGTTTTTGAAGATGTAATAATGAAGACTACAGGTTTTATTTTAACATTTATCCTTCTTAAACATTGTTTGCTTTTGGGTCTCGTTGGGAGTTAATCCAATACATGAGAATGTCTGTGCTCTCCTTGTGTTAATGTTTTGCTGGTTCGATGGAAGATAAGAAATCTCACATTTTCTAACGTGGCTTTTCATTTTGTCATTTATCATATCCTAGTGTCAAGAGACACAAAGCTCTTTAGCTGCCTAAGTAGCGTGCAGCTTCTCCAGAGCTCACTGTCCTGTATCCTCATATCTCAGTCTTTATATTTTGCCTGATATTTTTCCTAAAAATATGATAACCAGAATAAACATTTAACTGTTAGTCTAATACATAGTCCATACAGATGGAAGCACTGTTCTTTCCTATTAATGCATCAAAAATGCTTTAGTAAAATAACATCAGAGCAACTGTGATCTGAGCAATTTTGGTTGTATAGCAATTGTCATTATTCACAGAATAGAAAAGAGATCATTTCAGTTAGCTACATTTTAATCCATACAATAAATGTTAAAAATAAACATTTTAAAAGCATATTTAGGTACAGGTTAAATCCTTTATTAATATTAACCAATACCCCCATTTCTATTGCTGAAGAAATTAATCATTTCTTCCTGTTTTCCTTGTTTCAGAACAATCTCCTTCAAGAGTTCCTGACAATACATCTCTAGAGTAATTAGCCCTAATCAGACTCCTTGTTGTTGTATTTCAGCTTCAGCAAAGAACTGTCATTCTACATATTCCACTTTTTAGAACAGTTGTTTCCAACAAATTTTGATATCACTGAAATTACCATTTCTTTCTACGCTGAAATTTCATGTCTCCTGAAAGCCTAGGTTACACATTAACTAATAGAAACAGTAGCATCCTCCGTAAATACCTCTTCACAAGAAGGTGGTTTATTTCTGATAATTTATTGAAGGAAATAGCATTTTTCTCAAACATAAGATACTTGTTATTATAAAAATAACATTCTTTTTAAGCATGTATGCTTAGAGTGAAATCCTTTTTAATTGGATGTTTTTATCTGCATTTATATTAGAATGAAGATTGGTTAAGATTGAACTGGCAAAGGGGACATCAGTATTGCCTAGATTTGGGGATAGTCCAAGAGCTATAGGGGAAAGAAGAGTTCTTTACAAAATGGACTGAATATGTCACAATGAAGCCTATGTAAATACAGAATGTTATCATTCTTTTCACCACTAATAGATTTCTGAAGATGGAAGATCTCACTGCACTGATGATCAAGCTAACAAGAGAGAAAGTGAGAACATTTTTTGTGCCAAATTTGGGGGGAAATGAAGACAAAGAACATGTTCAGCTGTAATAGTCTCTCATGCTGCCAAGGACAGAAAAAAAAATCAAAGCCATAATTTATATAAGCTCTTATAGTATAACCTGAAAGTCCTTTTTGCTAATGTCTTCTTTAATAAATGATACTCAAGGGCAATCCACTTTCACTGTTCATATGAACAGGTAATAAAAACATGAATTGCTGATTACTGCAATATGAATAAAGATCCAGACCTACATAGTGACCAACATACATTCATGTGAACGTTCTTTCCTTACGATTAGTTCCAGTGGCTTTGGAAGGTGCATGTGAGTAAACTAACCCAATGCGTTACACCTTAGAATTCTAAAATACCTGTAGACATGGGAAATAAATAAATAAAATAAAAAAGATGCCTTTGTCTGCTGCTTTTTCATAAAATCATGAAATTCCGAGCAAATTAAATTTGTATGAACCTAAAGGTTTTAGCTGTACTGTTCATTGTTTTTTTTCCTGTATGCCTTTGTGCCACAGCAGGAGTTACATGTCTGTGCAATATTAATATTTCTAAACATCTAGCATCTCTTATATGAGTTCACAGAGAATTTGCAGTGAAGGCCTGTGGAGGGGGGAAAAAATAAGTAAAATTAGTTTAAAACAAGATTCAAGGAATAAATTCCAATATAAAGCAAACCTGCAAATCTGTTTCAATAGTGCACTGATTTCAGCTGGAAGTTTTAAGTGTGTTCCCTAAATGAAATTGAACAAACTCGAGCAGTGTGGAATGGTCCAGCAGAGAACATACATCACCAAGTAATTCATTGCCTTAATTCACATAACTGGTTTACCATATACACACATAGACACACATAAATACATACAAGTGAGCTCTCAACTCTGTCTTTGAGGATTTACACAGAAAAACAAATCTGTGCAATCTAAGAACATATTGTAATTGCCTATCTATTGGAAGTTATAAATTAATAAAATAAAATCATGTCAGTCTTCATCACTGATTTAAAAATATACACTATTTCAAAGAAGAAAGGGGATGTAATTCCCTCCTCATCACAATTCTGGGGACAGGGAGAATGGAAAAAGGCTCATTTCACAAATGATTTTATGTTTAATATTTAAAATGAAATGCCTATTTTAAGATTCAAGATTGACTTTTTTATTGTTCCCTGAATATTTGATTCTCAGGGAAGTCATAGTCATATGACTTCCACATATCACACAGTCATAGGAAAACTGTGCATCCTGAAAATAATTATAGATGAGTTTGACTACCCAGCAAATATTTTTCTTCATTCTGTATTTTAATTGATTTAGTGGTTTGGTTTTACCTCTTTTGATGAAAACTACTCAATGATACACTGACTGAAAATGTTATTCAATTCCCAGTGTTTGATTCTTTTCAGGATTTAGAAACCAGCTTACTTCACGCTATAGTATTAGGCCACTTTAATTCATTTAATTGCCTCAGAAAGTATCTAATACTTAAAATAGTACGTAAAGATATAAACATATAAAAATTTATGAATTTTAATGTTTACAGTTAAGTGTAAACTTGTAAGAAATAAGCATATGCTGCAGATGTGGCTTTTATAGAATCACAAAATTGTAGGGACTGGAAGGGACCTCCAGAAATCAACAAGTCCAGCCCCCCTGCAAATCGGTCTGCATAGGTAGGCATCCAGGCAGGTCCTGAATATCTCCAGAGAAGGAGAATCCACAACCTCTCCATCACCCTCACTGTGAAGAAGTTCCTTCACATATTGGTGTGGAACTTCCTATGCTCCAGTTTAAGGCCATTTCCCTTGT
Source organism: Centrocercus urophasianus (assembly GCF_019232065.1). Taxonomy (NCBI): domain Eukaryota; kingdom Metazoa; phylum Chordata; class Aves; order Galliformes; family Phasianidae; genus Centrocercus; species Centrocercus urophasianus. The sequence continues at coordinate 26,612,320 of NW_024884586.1, forward strand.
CCTGCCCTCACTGACCACTGAAAAGAGGCTGGCCATGTCTCCCACACTTCAGATACTTATAAAATCTAATCAGATCCCCTCTGAGTCTTTTTTTCTCTAGTCCGAACAGACCTAGTTAGCTCAGCCTTTCCTCATAGGAAGACACTCCAGGCTCTTTATCATCTTCATGGCCCTCTGCTGGACTCTTCAGGAGATCCTTGTGTTTTTTGTGTCAGGGAGACCTGGATACAGAATTGGAACTGGATACAGAACCCATATGGTTTATTGTTGCCCAGCTCTCCTGTCTATCCACATCTTGCTGAAAAGGCAGCACAGCCTTCAGGTATGTCAGCCACTCCTTCCAGCTATGTATCATCAGTGTACTTACTGAGAGTGGACACTATCCCCTCATCAAGGTAGTTGATGAAGATATTGAACAAGACCAGACCCAGCACCAATCCCCAGGGAACACCACTACTCACAGATCTCCAACGAGATTCTGCACTGCCAATCACAACCCTCTGAGCTCTGCCAGTCAGCCAATTCTCAACTCACCTCCCTGTCCACTCATCTATCTTACACTTTTTCAGCTTCAGTATCAGGATGTTGTGGAATACAGTATCAAAAGCCTTGCTGAAGTAAAGGTAGATGACTTCCACTGATTTCCCCCAATCTACCCAGCTGGTGACACCATCATAGAAGGTACGAAGTTGGTCAAGCATGATTTTCCTTTGGTGAATCCATGCTGACTATTCCTGAGGACCTTCTTCCCTTCCAATTATTCAGAGATAACATCTAGAACAAGCTGTTCCATCATCTTTCCAGGGACAGAGGTGAGGCTGACTGGGCTGTAGTTTCCCAGATTCCCCTTCTTGCCCTTTTTGAAGACTGGAGTGACATTGGCTATCCTTCAGTCTTCTGGCACCTCTCCTGTTCTCCATGACCTGTCAAAGATGATAGAGAATAGTTCAGCTATCACCACTGCCAGCTCCCTCAGCACACATGGATGCATCCCACCAGGGCCCATAAATTTGTGCACATTGATCCCACCTAGATGCCCCTGGACCACCCCCTCCTCAACCAGAGGGATACTCACCATTTTCTCTCTCTTCCCTCCAGAAGTCCATAGGGGGACTCTTTGAAGCAAAGAAGGCATTCAGCATCTCCGCATACTCAGTGTTCCCCATTACCAGGACATTTCTCTCATTCACCAGGGGACAAATATTATCCTTAGTCTTCCTTTTATTATTAACTACTTTAAAAAAAAACCTTTCTTATTATCCTTTACTTCCTTTGCCAGGTTCAGCTCCAGGTGAGCTTTAGCCTTCCTTGCCATTTCCCTGCAGGCCCTGACAACACTCCTATACTCCTCCCAAGAGGACAGGCCTTTTTTTCCACATTTCATAAACCTTTTTCTTCCCTTTGATCTCATCCACAAGCTCCTTGCTTATTTATGCAGGTCTCCTGCCTCCCTTCCCTAATTTCCTACTGTTGGGAATGCACCAATCTTGAGCTTGGAAGAAGTGCTGTCTAAATGTTGCCCAACTCTCACGAGCCCCCTTACCTTCAAGCACTTTAGCCCATGAGATATCTCAAAATAGGTCCCAGAAAAGGTCAAAGTTGGCTCTCCAGAAGTCCAAGGTACCAATCCTACTTTGTGCCTTACTTCTTCCACACAAAATCTTGAACTCCACAACCTCATGATCACCATATCCCAAGTTACCCCTAACCTTCACATCCCTAACAAGCCCATCCTTGTTGGAAAGAACAAGGTCCAGAAGCACCCCCCACCTTATTGGCTCCTCTACCACCTGAATCAGAAAATTGTCTCAAGTGCCCAGCAGATATTTTGATGATTGAAGTCCCCCATGAGAACCAGTGCATAAGATTGCAAGGCTACTTCCAGCTGCTTGTAGAAGGCTTCATCAACTTCATCCTCCTAGATCTGGTGACCTGTAGTACACCCCCACAGTGATGTTGGCCATATCAGCATGCCCCTTAATTCTCACCCACAGGTTCTCCACAAGTTCTTCCCCTCTCCCAGGTGGAGCTCATTAGATTCTAGTTGGTCTCTCACATAAAGGGCAACTTCTCCCCCTTGATATCCCAGCCTGTCTTTCCAAAAAAGGTCATAGCCCTCCATGACAGAATTCCAGTCACACGAGCTGTCCTACCACTTCTCCATGATGCAACAATATCATGGCCCTGAGGCTGTGCACAGATCTCCAGCTCATCTTGTTTATTTCCCATGGATTATTGGATTCCCTTGTTTATTTCTACATGGATTGGTATACATACACTTAAAGGAAGCAGCAAGTGCAGTTACAAGAAGATTTTGGATGGGACTGTCAGCAATGTGACCTTCTCTGGGGAGTTCTCATGTGATCCTATGGGACAGCTCAGAGGCTTTTCCCTGCAATCTCCAATAGTTACAACATCCCTCATTCTTTGTGACATCTAACTCCCTTCCTATTCCCTTCAGATCTAGTTTAAAGCCCTAGCAATCAATCCAGAGAGTTTTCTCCCCGAAACACTTGTGTCCCACTTGCTTAGAGTCCATCAGGAGCCCACATGCCTGGTTTCTCAAAGACATGCCTGAGATGAAAATATCCAAAGCCTTGATCAAGACACCATCCCGTCAGCCAGTCATTTACCTGTCATGTTCTCCTCCATCTTCCTGGATACCAGCTACCCATTAGAAGGACAGAGGAGAATTCTATCTGCATCCATTTGTATCCTTTCAAGGGATGCAAAGTCCTTTTTAACATTCTTTACTTTCCTCATTGCAGCATCCTGGGACCCAGCCTGAATGACAATGAAAAGATAGTAGTCTTCCAGTTTAATGAAGTTTGTGGTAGAGCCTTCCTAATGTCTCTAACATGTGCCCCAGGAAGACAGCATACCTCTCTGGAGAGATGATTATACAGGCAGCAAATGGGACTTCAATGCCCCCCAGTAAGGAGTCCCCAATTACTAAGACACTCCACCCTTTTTTGGTGGCACTGCTATTTCAGAAACTCAACAGTAAACTCCCCTGGTGCTATATATGTTTATAGTCTTGGTCTTGAATGGTTTCTTTTATTTTGTTTTATGTAGTTTTAATCTTGTTATCTGTGTTACATTCTTTTAAGTGTTAGACTCCTCTATACAAGGTGAAGTCAAACAGCTACAGCTGTACATATTGGCGGATTTAAATGTTATGATATATCTTTAAATTTCTATTTTCAGTAAAAACTAGGGTGATAAGCACTTGTTTTCAAGGTAGATGGACTCAATATATCTTCTGGCAAGTAGAATATTTTCAAAACTAAACCCTCAAACTTAATGTTAAGTAGCTCACTCTCAATCAGGAAAAAAAGAACTTCCTTTCTAAGAGAAAAATTCTAAATGAGATCTATAATAGTTATACAACACTTTCAAATAATAATACAGTCTGGAATTTTACTTTCACTCACTTTCCCCATCCACAGTCCTTTAGATAAGTCACGCTCAGACTAGGTGTATTTTCACCTGGAAGAACTTTTAAAAACACAGCACTAAACATTTCAGGCTTCGTTTACTTGATCATGGAGTAAAGAAGAATAATATATAGAAGAAAAAAAAAAATGGAAATGGTAGTTCACAGTTCTCAAATCAGTTTTACAGAACCAGAATTTGACATCCAAAAAACTACATTATTCTTCCCAACAGAAGAACATTTCTTTACTGCGGAAATTATGCGGTAACTTACAGACAAAAGCACCAGCAGTTGCTTTCCAAGTCCTCATAAACGTATTCTTTTTCAGTCGCAGACACCAAATAACACACCACAATCAATTCCTCAGATCACCATGAAGCAATGGAATTCTTCCTTCTAAACATGTTTTGAGCTCAAATCTACTAGCTATCATTATTCTTTTTCTCTTTGAATGTTCCGATTTGCAGAGAAATGGCTAATTTGTCATTTGAATAATCAAAAGGCTTTTCACAGAATCACAGAATTGTAGGGGTTGGAAGGGACCTCCAGATATCATCGAGTCCAACCCCCAGTTTTTCAGTTACTATCCTAATTTAAATGAGCAGGGAAAACTTAATCCTCCAAAAGCTATTGTTGCAAGCAGTCTTTGTGCTTGAACTGTTCACCATTCATCACCTCTCTTCCTGAAGGTGCAACTGATAGGAGAAGTCAACTTTCCTTTTGCGGGCAATTTCCAAAGCACACAAGGTTTAGAAGCAGGCTAGTTCCAAATGGAGGGTCAGATGCTGAGGAATATTCTAGGAATGAGCATTCCCAGACAGACGACTACATCGGAGTTGTTCTAAAGATACCTTCATTTGCAAAAGGATTTCTGCTACAGCCATGTCTCGCTCCAATTTATAGGAGGGAGAGGAGGTTCTTCTATTATCTGTATACCCGGTGTGAGATTAAGAAGCAATGGTTCAAATGTTGGTCCGACCAGTTTATTACAGATCTTAATTAGGAAAATGTGGAAGGGGAGGACGGACACTGTTATGAATTAGGGTGATGGGGAAGGGAAGGAAGGCAATAGAGAAGACAGAAAAGAAGAAGCAAGGAGTCTTTATAGGAAGCAAGAGAGTCATAGTCACCACCATGGATCCAGCGAGGTTCGTAGTTCCGTCTTTGATCTTCAGTAGTGGTGGTTCGTCGGGCATTGTTGTTCTATTGACAACGAAGACAACAAAGCACAACGACGAGCATGGTGATGATGGCCCCTTTTCAATAGTTTCAAAGTGGTCGAGTCAGCTGTCTTTGGAGTGACAGCTCAAATCCAAAGTGGTTGAGTCAGCTCTCCTTTGAGTGGCAGCTTCTGGCTCTGGGATCTCAGCAGAAACTCCTTTGTTCCCATCTTCCAGGCCTTGCCAGCAGATAAGAGGGAGCAGGGATGCCCATCTGCATCCTGTTTCTCACAGAACACGATGGTATCTTTCCCCAATTTTCCCACAACTAGCTGGAGCTGTTTAGTCGCAGGCCAGATCTTCTGCCAGTAAACACTCCTGAGCACTCTCATCCACTCTTAAGCAGCTCTGGAGGAAGGGGCTTTCAAATGTTCCCAAAGCGATATCGATTGTCACACAGTTAGCACCCATCAGTTGCCTCCTCAACAAATCACTCAGAGTCTTATCAAAAGAAATACCCCAGAAAGCAAGCTTTGAGCCAAAAAAAAACGAAGAAGGATTCTCACAAGCCAGCCTGGGAAGTTTTTTTTAAAAAAAAAAAAACACCAACTAGTAGAAACTGCTTTATCAGGGAGAAGAGAAAAGCAGTGTTAACCTAATGATTCAAGTAAAGCTGTTAAAACTTCGTCTCACACAAGCACAAGAAAAGTGAGGGCACGACAGATGCTTTGATTAAATCATTTTAATTCCATATTTCTCATGAATTTATTGAATTTTGCATTATTAAGCTAAAGTACAGGCATTATAAATTTAAAACTTTTATAAATCAAGTAGAATTATGGACATCCCTTTCAGTAAGCTACCAGTTTCGCTGTTAAAGCACAGATTCAACCTCATCACGAATGTGTGTGAGAAAAACAGCCAAATTGCAGCATCTATTTTTTGTAGATAAAATTGAATTTGATGAGATTTAACAAGTAAATTGGTAGCTAGTTTTATGTCACGGTAATTATAAAATTGCCCTCCATGCATAAATTAAGCATTTTTGAACCAGATAGCATTAAAGAAGTTTGTTTGGATAAATATATTTATCACAGATTTGTCCCAGAAATTTACTACCTTCTTAAAATTAAAAAAAAAAAAAGAAAAAGAAAGAAAAAGGAGACCTAAGCCTATGACAGCATAATTGAAACAGAAAGTGATACTTGCTAGTATAAATTACAGTTAGAATATGGAACTCATTGTCACATGGCTTTTTAACTGTCCAAAGTCCTCAAAAGAAGATGTTAAAAAAAATCATGGAAGAAAGTTCCACCAAGACCTGTCAAACAGATCTATCAAGACCAATGGAAACATATCTAGCAAGAAAACTCTGAGCTGCTGATTCCCAGATGCTGGAGGGAAAGTTTCAGTTTGTTTTTCTCATATTTCCACTAATATTTCGTAGTGATCTTTGCCAGAGAGAAAAAGCTGGAGTAGGATGAACACTTCAGTATGGCCCAGGTTAGTCACTGTTGTGTTCTTAACTTAGATTATATTTAAACATAGTTGAAACATCAGGGTTCTTTTAAAGAGGTAATATGGAAAAGGCTTAATTAAACAAACTATTAAAAAGAAAGAAAACTGGATGGGGCCCTGAGCAGCCTGGTCTATTGGTTGGGACCTCTGTCCAAGGCAGGGAGTTGGAACTAGATGATCTTCAAGCTATTCTATGATTTTATGTGAGGTTTTTTTTTTTTTTTTTTTTTTTAATTAACAAAGTTTTCAGACAAAATAAATAATAAATTCAGGAAGCATTAATAGTGTAAGTGTACATATATACATATATATATATATAAAATTACACTTATATATATAAGTATATATATATGTATATAAAAATATATATATATATAAATAGTAAGGCCAGTAACCTCTACACCAAGTTACCTGTTATATGAAGAAAAGGGCAGTTTGACTATATTGTCTGCAGATAAGTGGAATTATCCTCCCTTCCTTGTCCTGATAGTTGTTTGGTGGACTTTTTTAAACTAGTAGTACACATTTACTGCACAGAAAGGATGAAGAGTTTTATCATTACTGTCAAAAATCTAGCACCACGGAATTAACCTCAACAAATTAATTCACTTGAATTTTAATAAATAAATGTGTTATGTTTCTTCAAATTAAAGCTAGTGAGACATAATTTCACTTAAGACATCCTATTTCAGCTTTTAAAGGTTTATTTCTCCAAAGGAGAAACTCTGCTGAAAATTTAAAATCTCAATTACAAATCAAGCCAGATTTATTAAATGAACTGAGTAACTTTGGTAATTACTCCTTTAGTAAAAATATTTTGAAGCTGTGTTTTAAATAAACATCTTTACACATTCAGCTTTGAGTAAGACTCCTAAAACTTTCAAGTACTCTCTTTTACTACCTCTTCACAAAGAAAATAGTAAGTCTCTGTGCTGATTTCAAGTACTTGCAACTGAAGTGCTCTGGCATCTTCACAAGCAAACAAATTTAAATAATTAAATGTGTTATTGTTGATTTTAAATGACTTCATGGCTCTGATTCACATGCTTTGTTTCTAAATATGCAGAAAATATTTTTTAAATAACACAACTACAGATTCTTTGACCAGAAAGAAACAATAACATTGAAAACCCAGAAAAATCTTTATAGTTGAGTTGACCATGGGACAATGGTCTCTCAACTCTGCAGGTGCAGATCCTCATTATACAAACTGGGAAATTATCAAAATATGAGGCTGCCATCACTTGTAGTTACGGTAAAATTGGAATGTTGACAAATCAGTTTTTGCAGGTGTGTAGCCTTTCTGAAGGTTTTAGTATGCAAACACTATTTAAATTGTTAAAGGCTTGCTCCCAACTACTTGAAGCCTTTTCCTTTATAGGCTCCACATTCATCAAAAAAAAAATGGAGGCAATTCAAAAATAGTCAGTGTTTGTTAAGTTCAATGTATTGTGAATGTACTATCTAAAATTAAAATACCATGATTTTGACCAACCTGCCTGATGAAGAGTCCTCGAAGTTCACTAAAACTTTGATTTTCCCGTTAGCTTATTTTATAGCTAGAGCATTAGAAGTCATCGAAACTATAACCTACAAGATAGGTCAGTCAGATCACTGCTATTAATCTACTGTGTACAATTCAATATTGTAAACCAGAGTATCCACAGAATCATATTTTAGATTGTTCCAATCAAATAGTTTAACCTTGAGGCTACTAGAAAAACAATGGTCTCATAATTAATCACTGGAATACGTGTTTTAATTCATATATTTATTCACTTACTGTACATCATAAAGTTTGTTGTCATTGTGGTAGAAATGATCAGGAGATGCAGAGCAGCAGAGGCAAAAAGACATTCAGTATAGAGTTAGGGCAATTTTGTTCTTTTATCAAACTTACCTGTCGCAAAAAGAATTCTTCAAAACGGCCAATTCCTCAAAAATAGTCTAAGAATCTGTGCCATTAGTTTTAACCATACTGTAAATACAAACAAATACTGATAATATATTCCTATGCATTCCATGTAATTAGTCTCACTTTCATATTATGCTTGTCTCTGGAAAGAGAATACATGCTGCTGTGTGTCCTCTGGGAGCAAAGGAAAGTCAGTTTGCCTCTTTGTGTTGCTCTGTTTGAAAGTGACAACTGTAATGCACTATTTGATTATTATGAACAGAAATTACAGTAGGTGACCAAGGTTTCAAGAGAGCAAAAATATTTCCCTGTGTGTGTAAAAGAAGTACAAAATGAGACTAGATCTACTGTCTTGTGTAGTCTGGTGCACAAGTCAGTGGCAGAGCCGACAACCCATACATCTTCAATTTTCAAATGTTACTGTTTGCAAATGCTAACCTTGTTATTGCAAGGATTGATCTCTGACTAGGGCCAATTCATGATTGAATTCTGCAAGAGATTCATCTGCAAGTGGTTTAAGAGGGAAATCTGGGGGCTAAATCTATATGCTGGCTGCATAAACGTATAGGACTCAACCACTATAGTTACTGGTGTAAAATCAGAAATTAGCTTCCTTAAGAGTATTAATTAGACTTAAAACTTAATATAGAACCACAACTCTATTCCTTTACTCCAAATGAAGTATTTCAAGAATCTTTGTTGTAGTAAAGAAGTTTCAATAAATAACTAAAGCTGTACCTGTCTGCGGTGAGAGCAAGCTACCTCTTCTGCGGAATCCAGACCAGCTGATATTCACAAAGTTGAGGAAAGATCAGTAGAAGAGTTACTCAGGCAAAGCATCACAGAAAAATTAAGAGTGACTAACAAAGTGCAGCTGCTACCAGTGGTGACATGAATGATGAATATAAAGAACTGCTGAAAGGTTTTTATTAACTCAAGATGCTGACAGCTAGAAAACAGCTGGAAACATGAAAGTAGTACTTCATTCTAGCAAAAAGCAGTTTTTAAAAAAGATTTTCTAGTGTAGAATGTAAAACAGATCATTGTACCTGTCATTTAACCTTGAAAATGTGAAAGAAAATCTACCTAGCAAAATATGTAACTACTCTGTATGTAAGGGTAATTGTTGCTGCAGCAACTATTACCTCTAGTAATAATTTACAGTCATCACTGAAGTATTAACATCACAGTTGCCCAGAAAGAGGATTATTTGGCTAGGATTTTCTGCTGAAAGTGCATCTTCAACAAAATTCTGGAGGACTATCATCCCCATAGGTGATTTATTTCTTATGGTAGCTTCAAACATTATGATAGCGTAGACTGCCAAGCAGTCACACTTCTAAAGGTAAGAATGCCTGGTAGAATAAATATCCCAGGAACAATCAACATTTATCAGAATTCTGTTTCAGCTGAGGAGTACAAGAGACCAAGCAAAGCCACTTGAAGAGAGAAACACTGTAAGAAATGTCAGTTCAGCTATGCTAGAAAACTCCTCCATGATGTTTCGGAGCTTCTGAGTACAGAGTTTAAAATCACTGAATTATATACACACTTGACTTAACAGGAACAGACCTAGAGGCAACAAGAAGCAATATAAGCTCTCATACTGTGTTAACATGCTCTCCGAGGAAGAATAGTAAAGTGACACACAAGGCTATGCTACAGCCAAGCAGTATTTCTGTGAGACAGAATGATGTATGTCTTTCTGAAAGTTATGTCTCTTATTTATTTCCATGGAAACTTCCACGAAAACTTGCACAGATACAAAGAGTAAAATAACACTAATTGATCAAGCAAATTCTCAGCTACAAAGCACTATATTTCAGTGTTGACATCACCATTAGCTACGCACATCTGCCAGCAAGGAAAACAAGCCTGTATGCAATGCTCGCAAAAATTTGCATAAACAAAGGTGACCCATTGTTGCAACTGCTGACACACACCACTCCACTACGCTCACATCCACAGTGTGGTCTCCATCAACATTCAGCAAGAATCAGTTAATGTCAATGAATTGCCATTTTTTCCTCGTGGAGAAATTCAGTAATGCACATTTGTTTCATACACACTTCCATGTCAGACACAATTTTGTCAGACTGCCACTCTGCTGCCAGCAGTCAACAGCAACAAAAAAGAATATTAGCAAGAAAGTTCAGCTACCATACCACCACCATCAGCCTCTGATATCATGGGCCAACAGAATAAAATAGGAGGCATTACTTCAGGAGCAGCCCTCATACATCAGATTACCCCCCAGCAAGTCATATAGGTAAATTTTAATGTGTTAGATAATGGTCTGATTAAGAAAACACTTGGAGAACTTACGAGAGTACTCCATTTCCATGCATTAGGTGCCAGAAGCAAAAATTTTCCTGACTACAATTTGATTAAAGTAGCATCTAAGGATCTAACTATAGCTATTTTTTTTATATGCTATAGATTATTTCAGGTTGTAAGAATGCCCTCTCAATTTATGAATGTGTGTCACCTCTTAGGTAAAGTTAAATAATTAAATAACAATAATAAATAGTAACAAAATCATTGATGAAACAATAAGAAAAGGGGGCAGAAAGTACTTTCCCATCTAAGAGTTAGGGCAGAGCTACAGGAAGTCTTCACTTTCCATCACCTTCCCAGAAAATATAATAGGTGAAAGCAGATAAAGCTTTCAGTCTAAAATATGACTGTGAACTGGAAAATCCCTGTTGAGCAGGAGAAAGTTTAACTTTTGGCAGGCATGGTTATTTGAGATACAACAGCTTACAGTTTGTGGCTGATTTGTCAAACATCAACTGTTTCTTGCAGGGGACATTCTCTTGTATTCACTTGACTTGCAGGTCTACTATGGAAGCTTAACATACAGCAGTCCTGAATTCAGATGGGACAGAGTTGATTTTCTTCAGTGTCTGGTATGACAGTATTCTTTATCTATAGGAGATAAAACAGTGTTGGTAACAAAACAGTGTCGTTGCTGAGCAGTGCTGTACAGAGCTAAGGATGTTTCCATTTCTCAGTTTTTCTACTGCTCTGCAAGTAGGTAGACTGAGGGAGCACCAGAAGGGGGGAGAGGACAGGACAAGGACAGATGACCTAAACTGGCTAAATGAATATTTAGTCACTTGCTTTGTGTATATATAGATATATTATTACTGTCACTACTATTTCTCTCTTCTTTCCTGGTCTTAGTAAACAGTCTCAACCTGTGAGCTCTAGCTTTTCTTTCCAGTTTTCTCCCTCATCCCATTGGGAATGTGACAGTGGTGAAGAGTGAAGGGCTGAGCGGTGTTAAGCGGCCTGCCAGGTTAAAAAAAAATCAGATCTTGGCAAAACAACCTAAACAAGTTTCTTTTTAGAAAGCTGATTAGAATTTAAATAGAGGAAAGTTGACAGCAATGTTACAATGTGAGAAAGAGTCTGAAAAAAAGGTCTGAGGAGAGCCCGAAGAAAATTACAAGAGGGAAAAGTTTGAATGGACACCAGAAGAGCTTAGAAAAGGATACGGTTTATCTTCCTTTTGTACAACAGACTATAACATAATTCTAGGTCAGCTGAGGTGAGAGAAGACAAGAAACACCTTGCCCATCTTCTTCAAACTAAGTGAATATCTGTGATCTTCTAAAAACATGATCTTGATGAAAATGTATTGCTGTTACAAAATGTGGTTTTGAAGTACTGAAATAATTTCTGTTTATCCCTGTAAGAGTAAGAATGATATGTTCCAAAACTTCATAGAAAAGCATTCTGAATAAGCACATTTGCTTACAGCTACTGGCTGCTTATCCGATTAGTTTAAACTCTTAACCACAAGGCTCTCGACTTCAGTAGGAGTCAGAAAAAAAGATGCACACAATACAGCATTAACTTGGAAACCAACGGAGATGACCACAATTTCCTTCAAGTCTCAGGGAAAAAAAAAAAAACGAAAAAAAAAAAGAAAAAAAAAAAAAAACCAAAAAAAAAAAAACTTCTGTTTTAGAACACTGGAGTATCACTAAGCATTTCTAACCATTCAGAGAGCAATAAACAGAAATACCCTAACATTTCTGTTTTTACTCTAGAATTGCCAAAACGTTTATCAAAAATCTGGAGATACCTCAACATATTTTTCCAAAATGTGTACCTTTCCTGAACAAGATTTTTGCTTGTTTATGGAGCTTTTTAGATTCTTATTTGTTTGGTTTTGTTTTTAAAATTTTCTCTACACGAACATCAAAAATATAAAATAAAATAATAAATAAAATAAAATAATAATAAAATAACTGTAAAGACCACAGAGATATTCAATGTCAGCAGTTTACCTTTTGAAATCCAGAATTTTTTTTTTATATACATATACTTTTTTTTTTTTTTTTTTTTTTTTTTTTTTT
>NW_024884586.1:26624815-26760582 GCF_019232065.1 Centrocercus urophasianus
TTTTTTTTTTTTTTTTTTTTTTTTTTTTTTACACTGATGTAACAAACTAAAATGCTTTAGTAAAAAGAAAAGGTAAAAGATGACACATGGAAGCAGACAGTGACTAGGAATTCAGTATGTTGACTGAACTATCTATGGCCAAAAGAAAGAACTGTAGATTTTATCTGCTATATTCTTTGCAAACTAAACTCATATTTTTTCCTCACTGAAATATGCCCATTATATGTGGAATCTCTCCAGCAGCACACCTCAAAAATATGACAGAAGGAAATAATCACCTACCATGATGCAGAGAGAAAACAAGATGTAAAAGTTCAGCTCATTAGTGATCTGAACAAAAGATGAACTGTGAGGTAAGAACACTTGTTGGTGAAGTTATTAGAGAGAGATAAGACTGCAATCTGGGTCTTACAAGCAGAGCCACATGCATATTCACTATTCATTAAGATAAGCAGAAACCATCATTTATTCATTAATACACTATTTTTAGATATAATAGCAAATCGATGCTGTAAAGAGATATATTAAGCATATTTAGAAAACTTGCCTATCCACTTTCAAAGTCTGGCAATACATACAATATTTCTGATGTATTTATTGTATGATGAACGTTGCTTTCCAACTCTTTTTTTTTTTTTTAAACAGTTATGAAAGACCATTAGTTCAGTCCTCATAAATATTAAAAGGACTTCAAAGCCCACATCTCTAGAAAAGAGATTTTGAAGTTCTTATCCTGAGTGACTAAACGACATCACATTCAGCAAGTGCAAGAAAAAAATATTTTAGAAGTGTTGTGTCTGGCACAGGTCTCTCTGACAGGCCTAGGCATACAGCATGTAAAAACTAAAAGCTGCTGGAGTATAGCTAAATGCTGTTATCCAAGCTGTCATAACTGTATTGCAGTTTAAAGATATTTCCTGACAAGAAAATTGAGAAAGCTGTCTGGCTAGTAAATCAAAACCTTCCTCCATTTTCAGTGGCCAACCAACAGATGCAGTTTAGGTCACAGATGGTGTTTTTCATGGTTTGGTCTCCACACACATCTTCAGCATGAGTACTTTTTTACCGCTTAGAGTGAATTCTTTTTAAAATCCTGGCCAGCACAGCAAACTATCCATAAACTGCTGTTAATTTCAGAAGATAGAAAGTTGCTAAACAGAAAAGGTTCAGAAGCATAGACTGTATTTTAATGATCTCATAATTTGAGATGACAGCACATTTTGCTGTGAAATATGTTATATGATTACAACCCCTTAGGGATATTTAAGAGAAGCAGAAATGCCATCAAACACAGAAGGTAAATAAGGACTCGAAGATCAAAAGATAGAATATTAGAGCATTTAATTGGTGCAGAATCCTAGTTAAAACCTCAAAGTAGGCTAAACACTCCACTAATAGGTGCTGCTCATTTCTCTATTTTCCCCTATACTTCACAAAATTGCTTCTTTTGTTTTTCAACTATGCTCCATGTAAGGGGACTCCCCCAATTAAGGCAGTATAGAACTCGCAGAAAACTTCAGAGATGGTCTCTCAGCTCCTGAATATGCATCAAAACCTTGCATCAAAAGTGCTGAGCACTGTGAAACTAAGAACATGACATGCTCAACTTTAAGTGAATTTCCTCTTTTTTTCTCTTCAAAACCAATGTGCACAGATGAAAATGATCAAATTAATTTTCATTATTATTGCAAGAAGTAAATGGTAGTCAATGCGCTATTTAAACCAAAGGATATTTGGAGTGAACTTCATACAAACTGTCCCTACGAAATTGTACAGAGCAATTCCGAGAAAATCAGAAGCTGACAGCTACACATGAGACCAAAAGTACTCTGTAACAGTCTGTGGAAGACAATGTTTTTTTCTCCCTCATAAGAGAGCTCAGTGTGAAGGAAGCTCAACAGGTTTTTGAAAAAATTCTTCACATTAATGAATATGACTGTAATCACTGACCTTGGAAATACTTTCTGACCCTTTATTCCTCTAAGAGAGAATAAAACTCACTAGAAAAAATATTAATTAAAATTTTAGGGAAAGAAATGAACAAGCTTCATAAATAAATTTTTTTCTATATAAGGAATTAATTATAGCATTTTCATTTCCTGTTATTTCAGTAAGGCAACAGATCTAATGAAGCAAGAGGAATGTCAAATTATTGATGAGCTAGCAGGCCTAGTTCACTTTGATTTGAGAATGATAAAAGGGTAGAAAAGAGTTTAACATCCTGGAGAACATACACCAGCCAAAACACAATTGGTTCTGATTGCTTTTGTTTGTTTGGGTTTTTTGCAGCTTATAAAATTTCACACCATAACTAAACTCTTCATGAAAAATTGCAAGCATTCTGGAGATTTCTATGTATATGATCATACAGAAAATTTATTCTTTCAATGCTTCACTGATCAATATCTTAATGAAGAAGGAGCAAATGACTTGTGATAAAAATGGAAAAAACTTTGGATAATACTAGAGGAAGAGAGAAGGAACAACATGTCCAGAGCTCTTTACCACTGACATTCTGTGTGAATTCTTGATTAAGTGCTCCAGAAAAGTACATAGTTGAAGTACTATTGACTGGATTCCCAAAAAGCATTTAATCACCTAACTCATTAAAAGCGAGTAGATGACTTCATTCTAGTCTTTTTAGAATTATCAGCAAGTCATTTACTTCGCAATCTCAAAGATGCATTGACATCTAATTTCCATTATAAACCATTCATATCACCAAGATAAAAACAAGTAGTTGCTAACAGTGACTGAGAAAAATCTTTCAACATCTATAGAGTAGTAATGAAAAACATATATGCAGAACTACAAAAAATAGTGATTACATCAGAGTTAATGAAAAATAAAAATGTACATCATGGTAGCTCCGTTAACCATTTTTCCATTTTTCATCTTGAGTTTCCAAATGAGACATTCATTGGCTTTATAAACAGTTTTTCATTATTTCAATAAATCTAATGGTTTATTATCAAAACACTATAATTTTATCCTGCAAAATCAAGTACTTTCTAAATAATTGCTTCAAAGGACAATGAGGGTGTATAGAGTTGCATAAATTGACAACAGCATACATGCCTAAAGGATTCTTGTGACATATATACGTCCTCTGTTAGGGAACTGCTGGTCCATTAATAAGTTCCCGTTATAATGATTTTTAAAGCACATAATTTTTTCTTTTCCCAAAAACTCTGTCAGTACAACTGGAGTATTCGAAGGATCATTGTTTGAAACTGAAGAATGTAACAGTAATGGTAATATAATTATAGTAATAGTTATAAAATCAGCCCCTTCAAATAAAACATGAATTTAAAAAAAAAAAAAAAAAATACAAATTCAGCTATATTAGCTCCATTGAAAGCTAGGCAAGTTGCAGAGGGCTTGGCTTTACTTCATTTAATAGATTCACAGCATCTATTTCAATCCACACAGAAAACTATTACTTTTTGGAGGAGCAAGCAAAGCAAAGAAATTATGGAAAAGACCACTAAATGGAAGACTTCAAAGTAAGAGTGCAACTGGAACTCATAAAGCCATCACACTGGAAGTATGCAGTGAACGCAGATTGAAAATGATAATGAGTGCATCATTTCAGATATTCATTTTGTAATTGTGATTCAGCAGCTAACTAATGAGGAGACAAAGTAACAGCTTAACATGAAAAAATATGTAATTATTGGCATTATATACTCAGTCACATATATATATATCCATATTACAACTGTAAAAGAGCAAATGTGCTTAAGAATCCTTTAATTTTTTGAAGCAAAAATGCTTTTTAATTGCAAAGACTAGATGCACACCTTCTTTCCACAACATTCTCAAACCGAAAAAATTCATTGAAGAAACTCAGATGCAAAAAGCATATTGACTTTGAAGTGGCTAGAAAAGAGTTATCAGAAAGAAAATATGTATAACAGTTTTTAGGTTTCCGGATATAAATGCTTTTTCTCTGGCAATTTCAATATATCTCACTTGTCAGAGACCTAGAAAAATGCCATCTCCTGTCACTGTCAAGCTCTGTTATTTCAACTGATTGCTGACTTTAGCAGGTTGAAGTTTCAGTTAATTTCCCCTACTGGAAAGTACATGAGGCTCTCATTACTGATGATCCAGTCACTCCCTAACCCACCCAAGTAAAGCATTCAATGTTATTTGCCAGTGGTAGGCACAAATTTGCAAGAGAGAGATTTTCCTCCTTAACTTATCTAAATAAAATTCACCTGTGTTGCTGGTTTGCGTCTTTCACAAAAGTTCTGAGTGTGCATAATATGCTGATATTTAACGAAATGTTTAGTGGTTACAGTGGGATTTCCTTTCCCCTATAAAACAACCAATGCCAGTACATTATGTTCCTAACATACTGTAGAAATAAAAAAAAAAAAAAAGTGTCGTAGTCACTTCGCTATGAATGCATAGGTTGAGGATGTCTTAGATGTGTTTTCTGTGAGGGAATTCAATAAATTAAAGATAAACAATGTACAGTATGATTTGAAGAAGTATGAAAGAACTATGCAAAAAACATCATCTAGTAATTGAATCACAGATCCTGAAACCCCAGAGTTCTTCATAATACAAACATCTTCAAACATAGATAACTACATCAGATTTTACAGGATTCTCAAAAAAAAAAAAAAAAAAAAAACATCTAGGAAAGCTTAATGCGTACAGGATTAATTATGCATATTAAAGTGGAAACCATTTCTAAATCTGTTCTTTTCTGAACAGCTTTCCTGCTACTTTTAGATCAAAGTTGACCTTGAGAATCTTTTACAATAGCATAAAAAAAGCATTTGTGAGAGGTTAAAGCCGTGATTCTTTTTTCCTTACTTCATAGTAGGAAAAAAAAATCTTACAATTGATTTCACAATAATTGAGTTTAAAAAGCAGAATGTAATTTAACTGGAATTTAAAATGCTGCACTTACAGGAATACTTTATTTGTCTCTTGGTCTAGGGTTAGAGAATTGACTAATAGACAGTAATGATGATAAATCAGTGTAGCAGAGTTAATTTCTCAGAGTTGCACAGGATTTAGTCACTCCATCCTCAAAATAATAGGATCACATGGCCAAAATCTTCCCCTACAAGGAAAACTTAGATATAAGAGTCTTAAGCTACTTTTCTTGAGAGACTGTCTAATGATACCTAGAAATACAAACCTACGCAGGTCAGAGCAGCCTACTTTATCATTTTCTACTCCTTTTAAAAATATTGCTAGGATCACAGTTTACAGATGTCCCACGCACAGAGTTCATTGCCTTCATTATAAAATCTAAAACACGTAGGTAACTCTGAAAGTAATGTCTTCCATTTATTACCATAGAAGTTTCAACAGATACAAAGTGCACAATATCATTATTTGATAAAGCAAATTCTCAGCTACAAAATTTTTTTTTTTTAACATAGCCACCAGAATTTGTCATGCTGCCCACTGCTGGCAGTAAAAGAGCCTATATGCCACGATCATAAAAATCTGTACCAGTAGAGGTGACCCACTGTTTCACTGTTGCTATGATGTCATTGTTGCTAGTAAAGCATTCACACAGTCCATCTTTCATCAATCCGGACAGATGAAATCTGAAGTTGCAAAATCCAGACTATCTGGTGGATGTGGTAGGACAGTCCAGCCAAGATTGGCAATGAGCTCTATGGTCTTCAATCTGGTATGGGGCCTGGCATTATTATAATACAACAGAAAGACTGCCTTCTCTGGCCTGACTTTGGAAGTTCAAGCTTTCAACTTAATCAGTGTTGTGATGCAATGGTTGGAGTTTGATTCTTTGTCTGGGTTCCATGAAAACCTTAGGGATCACCCCTATCCTATCCTATCCCAAAAGATAGTGCACACCACTTCACTCACTGAGAGCTGCATCTTGAATGTGTTCTTCAATGGGAAATTCACGTGTTGCCATTCAATGAAATGCCGTTTTGACTCCCGCTCATAGTAATGACACTGTGTCTTACCATCAGTAACAATGTGATCCAAGTAATTGTCACCTTCAGCCTTGTGTTGATTCAATAAGTCCTGACAAATTTGTATATGGTATTCTTTCTGCTTTTGTGTGAGCATTCATGGGACTCATGTGGCACAAACTTTGCAATATTCCACCACTGCCACCATCACTCCTATTGCATCGAACCCAACACTCAGCTCTGTATGCAGTTCCCTGTTCTTCCACCCATTGTTTTGAGTGGATGAGCTGATTGAGATGTTCTTCATTTCACGATGTGACAGCTGTGCATTTCCATCCAGAACACAGTTTATCTTTCACATCACTGTCACCACTACTGAAACATACCACCCACTACCCCACTGTGCTTGCATCCACTGTCTGTTCTCCAGAAACATTCAGCAAGCATTGATAAATGTCAATTTGTTCTATTTTTTCTGCGTGGAAGAATTCAGTAACGCACCTTCACTTCATATGCCCTTACGTGTCAGACATCATTTTTTCAGACTGCCCCTCCGCTGCTGTTCAGCACACAGTAACAAAAAGGTAACAGAATATTAGCAGGAAGGTTCAGTCTCTACTGCCATACCAACAACATTCACCTTTGACGTCATAGGCCAACTTAATAAAATAGTAGGTATAACCTTCCAATCAGACTTCAGACCATATGCTTGGTTGGATACACAACCTTGTGCATACAGCTACAACAAGAGTTACATACAGTTACAACAATAAACCAGTTGCTTAACTTCTCCTTTGCTCCTTAAAGAACTCCTTAAAGAACTTAAAGATTTTTTTAAGAAAGAAAGTATTTGTTGACAACATAACCAAGTAATAAAATTTCCATTTCAGACTTGGTAGCACATGTACGGTTTGCACTAATGAATCAAAAGAGAAGTAATTTTCTGTATTTTGTATATTGCCTCAATAACAGCAGCAAATGAATGAAAATATACATAAAATTTCCTGATGATACTTCCTGAACGATTTGCTTGTGCAGATATATGTACTTATTTGTCATCTCACTTTCATAACTTCCAGTCTCATTAAAAAACAAAAAAAGGTGATCTTACCTTTTCAGTCAGTAGTCAGCTGCAGTGTCAGAGATGCTTTAAGCTTTATCTATTTCTGTTCACACTTGTGAAAGATTTTCACAATAGAGGTGTGAGCGACCCAAAATAATCCCTTCCTCCACAACATTTCAGCAGTAATCCTGAGTTGCATGAAATGGGCAGAAAAGTTTGGCAAAAGATAAGCTCCCTTGCAGTCTAGCTTGTCCTCAGATATCCTCAGGATGGGGGAGGGGCTGAACTTAGATTCTGAGTGATGCCCCATTCAGTTCCGTAAATCTAGTCACCTTCAATATATGAAATATCACTACAACAGATTCACACATAACACAACTCATGCCCAATTCATCTACTCAAATCAAATGAGCTCTCTTGGCCACCCTTAAGAAATTTGGTCTCACTCAAATAAAATTCTCATGGCTAGACTAGTGAATTAAAAAAAAAAGTATTAGAGATTCTTTTGGATTGCAGGTGAGATTGTCTGCAAAACAGGTAAGATTAATATTAATGTCTGACTACAATCACATTAAATCATGGAATAATCCTATAGATTCCTAAGCTTCCTGGGGAAGGATTTGGTGCAATCAAGCATATAAGTCTTACTTCAAAAATAACCCTATGGGTGGCAGGAAGAAAGGCTCAGCCCATTGATGCATCCTGAAAGCCAGTGGCAGCCTCACTTGTCTGTGATGATATATCTCCCCTACTTTTGTCTGCAGCCCAACCTATCTCTCGTAAGCCATTTTCATATTATTTTCTTACTTTCAGGAGGAGCTTGAGTGACTCTAGTTAAATATACCTTTGCATTGCAAAGTTTGCTCAAAAATATGGTGGTTTTTTGTTTGTTTTTGTTTGGTGTTTTTTTTTTTTTTTTTTTTTTTTTTTTTTTGATACAACAGTGGAAAAATACTATCTTGGAGCAAAAAAACAAGACAGCTTATCAGTTCCAATAGAACAGTAAGTACTTCTCCAGTAGGATGGTCACAGGTTTTGACCATGGAACCTCTACCCTATGCCATACTCTATGTTGTTTTTTTCTTAAAATCAGCATACCAGACTCTCCTGGTGACTGCCAACAGTTAAGACTGCAGGTCCTGTTGCTTAGGGAATGTGGAACAGATCATGCAACAGATTATCCACTGCATTCCACTCTAGAGGTTTGCTTTCTCTCAAGAATTGGACTTTTAGTAAATCAGCTCCAGTAAATACTTCATGCTCGGAGCTACACCAAGATTTGGCTACTCAGAAAGCATGTCAACATTTAGAAATTTCTACACAGGCTATCACATAACAGTACATTTCAGGGAGAAAGACTGGGATCAGTATTTAGAAAGCAACAAGTCTGCATCATGTACCCCTTCAGCGGACAGCTACTGCAGCTGTGATAGACTGCAAGTGAACAGTCACTTATTTAAAAGAGGAGTGACACACCTGTTCTTATTAATTGTTCTTAATAATACACATTCTCAGTGTACACTCCAATGGCCTGAAATACATTTTACGCAGCCACATGCACCCAGTGGCAAAACTTTTTGAACTTAACTGTCTCAGAACTTCAAATCACATACATATTAAATTACATGGGCAGTTTGCGTTTATTTCTCTTTAACACAAAATTAACTACAATGGATTCATTAGTGATGGTCTAATTACAGTTTTTCTTAGGCCTGCATATGAAGTTTATTTTAAAAGATCTCAGTCATGCACATTTTAGTGTGCTTTATGAATTTAAATGTTCCTAAATTATAATGAGAAATACTTCTCTATCATAATCCCAAGAATGAATTTCACTGGTCACTGTTTGCTATCTTAAAATATTAAAGTAAACAACTGAATGTAAATATCAAGCACATGTTCCAGACACCCTTTAATCTTGATTGAGACAAGGTAAAATTTTGTCATTTTCATTAATATTACTTATTCCCCAGACTTGAATCTGCATTCCTTCTTTTTGACAGGCTGGTTATAGAGATGACTACCTTTCTCCAGCACTTCTTAAATGCCTCCAGTCATGATTTAATTACTTTTATTCCTCCTCTTCTCTCTTCACTCCTAATCTAAAACAGCAGCCTTGGAAATAAACGATCAGTGCTTTAGAATAAGCCATCTATTATGGCTTATTCTAAGGTCTATTATGAGAATTTCTAATTCCACCAGAGCTAACATATTCTCAAGCACTTATCTGCAAGAAAATGGCCCAAAAGATACAAGAAAATGATATGCCTTCAGTAGCACATCGATAAGTACAAAGATCAAACATTATACTTCACTTGTTTTTATTCAAGAAACTGAGAAGCACTGGTGTATTGCACCAACATGATAGCACAGCACCCTTTATAATTACACTCACAGGAAAATTAATAACACACAAATTATCATGGTAGACTTGTCCTAAAGGTTTTCAAAATTCAGCTACCCTAGCCAGGTTATATTCTATGTAACAGGAAAACTCAATTCCAGCACATTCTTTGGTTTTGTGTTCAGTTTACAAATAGTCCTCTACTTAACAAACCTGGTTAAAGCTGGTCTTCTTTTTACCATAATAGGAAAGCTTTCCTTTTAAACATAGAATATACTACATATAAGAGGTTAGTGCCTACCAGGAAAAGAGAGACTGCAGTTTTCTAAAGTATGCTAGAATAACATTCAACCTATTACTAACAGAAACATAACAGCATGAATGTACATTCAGAAAAAAATAACAATCTTTGCTGTCATTTCAGAGTGGAAATGGAAGCTCCAATCACTACTACAGTGCTGAAATATCACTAAAATTTTGTTTATTTTGTATATGATGATAAATTTATCAAATATCAAAGTTGAGTAATTCATGCTGCAATACCTGCTAATACTGAAGCACCTCAACTGCCCAAAAGAGCAATTCAGATTCAAAAAAAATAGCATTTTCTAAGGCTTATTCATTGATATAAGCAAATTTTCATCTAATAATCAAGCTTGACAGCTCTCATTCTTTTTCCTTAAAGGAATAGGTAGTGCTATAGTCTTCCCAAAACAAGGATGAAGTGAATGGAAGATATTAACATGTGCATGCAATTTAATCAGTAGCTTTGTCCTCTTGTGAAGGAGTACCAAATCTGAAGGGGTCGATCTTATTTAGTGCACTCAGCAACAAAAGTAACACCAACCAGCAGCCTAGACGATGTGAAAGGTAAAGATACTAATCAGCTGTGGCAAAGTTAGTCAAATGTGACACTTCTCCTAATAAGCGGAAAACATACAACCATATTTTTCCTTTGGGATGCAGATGAACTTATACTGATGTACTCTAAGGTGATAGTCTTAAATACAGATTAGACCAACATAGTGAACTGCTTAGAAATATTAGGGCAACATAATTATGATGCAATTTCTCAAGTTAACATTCATATGTACCCAAATATCCTATGACACATTTTTGTTATTTTTTCAGGAAATTATTAAAAAAATACAGAATCCTTCATACCTTCACATCTCATTCTTCATGTATTATCATACATACAGATGGACTAAGAAGCATGGGATAATATTATGACTCTAACATTTAGTTTTTTTTTTTTTCTATATTTAAAAAAATTTAGTGGTCACAGTAAAATATCCCCAATTCTTCCTTATTGTAGTTTTCACAGTAGAAATTAGTCACTGCTAGACTGTTCCAAAAAAAAAAAAAAAAAAAAAAAAAAAAAAAATAGTACTATCTGCTCTTTGATTTCAGATCTGTTTAATGCTTATCTAATCTATTGAACGTACTATAAAAACTCTTACAAACTTGCCAAACTTTAAGAAACTGAACTGATTAACTGCTCATTTGTTTACCTACATTTAACACAGAGAAGTCTAAATTCCACAATCTGTTCTTAGGCAAATCAACACATTTCAAAAGTGAAGAACTATTAAAGCACAGGTGTCTTCCCACAGAAGTGCGATCAAAAAGAACTTTGGGAACCACTACTAAACATACTTTTATATTTATTTGTTTATTTAGAGAACAGGAGCAATGAAGTTCAGATGAAGAGTGAGCTCTCAGCAATTCTTCAGACTACAAAGAGTGATCGTAGCCAGGGCAGAGAATTGTGAAGCAATGTTTGAATAGCACTTGAGAAGAATAACTGCATTACAATAAAAACATCACATTGCATTAAAACTTCCCAGTTTATAATTACTACTGGTGGCACCACTGAGTTGTCTACCTCAGCTATTTATTATCTCAGTATTCATTTAAGGATTAGAAGCATGGCACTTATCAGTTTTACTGTTGTTGTTACATGACCAAAAAAATATAGCCTTTTTTTAAATTTGTGGTTCCTGAGAAGGCCACATGGACTTCTCAAAGACCACAGGCTCATTATATCTGACACCGCAGAAATAATTAAAGACCAATAAAATTCTGATATCTGGCAGAACCTCCAGGCACTGTTATAACACAAAATGAACACTATCATCTTTTAATTTCTTGTCACTTATTTCTAATAATGAATTCTTTGTCGATTTATGGTTATCACATCAGTTCAGCAACACATTTTCATCACAGGAGAAAAGAAAAAGCACAACTACATTCTTTGCTTGGTTTTCCTCACATTTTTTTCAAATAGTTTATTTCTTCAGTTGACAGGTACTAGCAGATAAAGCCTCCAGTTTAACTGGCGCTTTCTTGTTCACTGCCTCTAGGTGACTGCATTCTGACATTTTGTATGCTGAGATTTTCTCTACTATTTTATAAGTCAGCCCACATATTTAAACAGTAATCCAGTAAATACCTGAAATACCAAAACCTCCGAAGAATTTAGGCATCAGCCCATTTTAAGAACTAGAGCCTTTAGTGTTCATTTATAGTACACACTTTTAAGGGGTCAAGAATGTTATCAATCATTTTCTGTTTCACCCAGAACTATAATTGCAATCCTCTTTCAAATACTAAGGTAAAAAAAATTTATCGCTGCTTTTGTTTTGCTTCCTTTAGCGATTTGCAGCTGTTAATAGTTATTGTGAGTGTGCCACATTCTTTTAGAGAACCCATGATTTAATATCATGGGGCTCTACCATAGTTTTTGAACAGTAAACAACTCACCACCAGTAAAAATGCAACAGTATCATCTGACTTACTATTCATCACTACAAAGAAAACAATTGTCAGAAAATGCTTACTTTTTTCCTCTGGTTTCGAAAAGAAGGCATTTGAGATCATGGTTCCTGTCTTGCCATCTTCACCTCAAATCTTTTAATCCTCATCAATTTTTTATCTCATCTCAACCTACTCAAAGACAGAGTTTGTTTCCACAAGTGTTATTGTTTTTAATGAAAATTCTATGAATAGCAAAAGAGAGATCAAACTAATGCTTGTACAGAGAAAAAAATCAGACAGAACTCTTTGATATTACATCACAGTTTAGCATCAGCTGGCTGGCCAAACAGTGTGAACATACTTGCCAGTCATTTAACACACATTGCTCAAGATTAGAAACAGTATGTGCTACCTCTTGCCCATGAAACTTAGCATTATTGCAATGAGGAAGGAAAGTATTCAGATCTACAAAAGGATGGCATTATTGTTTATTCTGAAAACAGTACATGTTTGGTGATTAGTCTTCCTACATTCCTTTTAAAAATCAAATTCAAAAACATATTTAACTTCCTTTGTGAGAACTCTAGATTTTTTTTTTAGAATATCAAAAGAAATCAAAAGTTAAAAATTGTTTTTCATTAGTACTTTACAGTCATTTACTAATACTTCCAACATTTTCATCCTGCAATCAATTGAGAGTTTGCTGATACAGCTGAAAGTGTCAATTATTCTCTCACTGTAAAGGCATAAGTTAATAAATGCATTCTGTATTACACTGAATACAGAAGAAGGTTGATAATTACTTTTTATCATGTTACCTAAGTTTCCAAATCAGTGATTTTGGGCTGCCTACATAGGTGATTCAGCATTTTTATTCAGATACAATGAAACCCCCCATGGCTGTCAAAGTTCAGTCTCGTATTTTCAATTTTTTTTTTTTTTTTTAATGATATTTGCTACATATTTTGTTGTACCTAAGGGAGATGTTAAAGTTTTACTTTTGCTAAGGATACTAGAACACACTCGTTTCCTGAGCACCCTTGACTTACCCAGTTCACTGTGCTAGTTGTTGCAACTCTCACTGAAAAATAAACTCTCTACTTGTCACTGAAATAAAATTTCATGATAAAATTTCGGGTGGATTCCATTGATGAACATTTAAAAAAAAAAAAAAAAAAAAAATCTACTTTTAGGCATGTTATCCTAGTAAAATAATTTTAGAGAAAAGGATAAAAGAAAACAACTATATAGGTATCATTGCAGATAATAATTCCACCAACCTCTCCCTCAACATCAACATTAGTTTCTGTGCTACATAAGTTATTTTCTTATAGCACTGAAGTCCATGTTTGCTTGCAGCTATTTGCACATCTGGAAAGTATCTGCCTTCTATCTTCAATTCAGAAAATATTCTCCATCTTAACCATCACAGTGAAGGAAGAAAAGGCTTAACAGATGCATAAACCAAGTTTCTCACAACACCTCGTGGCACTAATTGCTACCTATCAAGTCAGAAATCATTCAGATCAGCTAAGTTTTAAAGTAAAACTTCAGTCTCTTTAGCATTAGTCTACAAAACAAAGGAAAAAAAACACCTTTGTACTTTTTTTATAAGAATGAAGGGAAATGGCTTTAAACTGGAAGAGTTAGACTAGATATTAGGAAAGAAATTATTTACTGCATGGGTGGTAAGACACTGGAACAAGTTGCACAGTGAGGTTGCAGATGCTCCCTCCCTAGAGGTGTTCAAGGCCAGGGTGGACAAGGCTTTGAGGAACCTGGTCTAGATGGAGGAGTCTCTGCCTATAGCAGGGGGTTTGGAACTAGATGAAAGGTCGCTTCCAACCCAAACTATTCTATAGTTCTATGGAGAAAAAAAAAAAAAAAAAAAAAAAAAAACCTGCACGTTCCCTACTGATTCTTCAGATGATTAAGTAAAACACGTAAAATTGTTTCCACGTTGAAGCAGGAAGGGACCTCTGGAGATCATCTAAGCAAAGCGCTCATGACTATGCCTTCAGATTTAGACTACCTCCACACATAGGGACTCCATCACCTCTCATCAAGCTATTTGAGTCTTAACTGAAAGTTACAAAGCTGTTGCTTATATTTAAACAATTTTCTATATTCCAGTCTCCACCCACTTCTTGCTTCATTCCTCAACAACCACTGAGAAAAGCCTAGGTCTATCTTCTTCACTCCCTCCCTTTAGAAATTTACAAATACTGACAAGATCCTCAAGGCACCCTCTCCAGTTCAAACACAGTCTGCTCTCTCAGCTTCTCTAACACACGCTCCAAACCATTCCCCACTGGCCCTTCATTGAACTTGCTTGAGAATGTTAATGTCTCTCATGTTTCTATATACAAAACTAGATACACAGTCTCTCCAGCCCCTTGTGGGGGCAAAAAAGTATCACCCTTAAGATACTGGTGATGGTCTTCCTACTGCAGCTCAAGACGCTGTTGACATTCTTTGGCTGCCTCACATTTAACTTGTCATCTAACAGGATGACCATGACACCACCCAGGTCCTCTTCTTCAAAGTTACTTTCCAGACTGTCAGCCTCAAGCCTATACAGCTGCATGGGTACATTCCACCCCAGGTATGGGACCTTGTGTGCCTCTGCTTTGGTGAACTTCATGATGTTCCCCCTCGTTCATTTCTCAAGCCTGTCAAAGTTCATCTGCAGCGCAACACCACTGTCTGGTGAAACAACCACTCTACTTGGTTTTATATCATCTGAAAATTTGATGAATGTAGTCTGTATCATCATTAACAAAATAGTTTTTGCCCAAGCATTAATTCCCAAGATAAACTACTGGTGACCAGCGGCTGGATTATACCACTGTTCTCAACGCATAGAGCTCTGCAGTTCAGCCAGTTGTAACTCACCTCATTGCCTATTTTTCTAACTCATATTTCATCATTTTTTAATGAGGGTGTTATGGAAGACTGTTGAAAGCCTTGCTGAAGGCATACATTATCCACTGTTCCTTCAAAATAGTGACTGCATTGTAGGAGGTTACTAGGTTGGCCAAGCCTGATTCGTCCTTTCTAAATCTACAATAAGCATACCCAATTACGTCCTCATTCTTCATGTTTGGAAATATCTGCCAGAATTATCTGCTCCAACGCCTCCTCAGGGATCCATGTAAGACTGACCAGCCTCTATTGAGTACATCAAGTGCAATGTTATTTTTCCATACATTTTGAGATTTCACACTCTTTTCTTCATCAACACCACAAAAGAGTTCTATATTCATATTAAGTAGAAAAACTTAAAAATTGCATAGAGACTTCAAGAGTGAAGCTACAGCAGATATAGTCATTGACTTAATAAATCTGAACATTACCACAGTCATTTAATATTCAGCTCTCAAACTTCAGAAGTGTACCCATTCTGCAGACACGAGTAGCTATTTTAAGTTTATAGCATTGAAACTGCTTGAATCCCCAATATGTACAGAAATTAGCTTCCCATTTAAACCTTTATTCTCCTATTTTTATATCCTTAGGAGTACCCAAATCTCTGCACCTCATATCAGGTGGAATCCAGACCAAAAGGTGGCTTGAGACAGAGACAAAATAGACACTTTGCCTAGAGTATAAGTGGATGAATGTTTTAAATCCAAAGCCTTAGGTTATAATAATAATTTAAAAAGACTCTCAGAAATGCAGTTGCTGTTTAGAAATTCAGTGTCCAGACTGTACTGGTATAATGACAGAGTTCTTCTCTTCTTACTTTGGTGCTTCATGATATTGAATCCATACACAGTGACATACTAGGAGTGGGCAACCACAACAGTCCTGCACTGTGTTCTGTCTCATACCTGTCTGCAGTGAAGTGACATTTACAACTGCTTCAACAAATAAAGAGATTCAAGATTGCAATTTCAAGGCACTTTTCTTTTTTTAATGCCAAGAGCAAAGCCATGTTATGCTGCTGCACCTTTGAGCCTCTATTCACAAAACCATAGAAGTTGGAAGGGATTTCTAGAGACCATCTAGTTCAACTCCTCTGCTGAAGTAGGTTACACAGGAAAGCATGCAGGTGGGTTTTGAATACCTCCAGATAACAGATTCCACAACTTCTCTATACATTCTGCTCCAGTGCTCTGCCACCCTCAAAAGTTTTTCCTAATGTTCATACAGAACTTGTGTATTCGTTATCCTCTGTTCTATTGTTGAAAAGAGCCTGACCCCCTCTACTTGACTCCCACCCATCAGATATTCATAAGAATTGATAAGATCTCCTCTCAGCCTTTTCTTCTCTAAACTGAATAGTCCCAGGTCTCCCAGCCTCTGCTTGTAAGGGAGAAGCTCCAGGCCTCTAATTATCTTTGTGGCCCTCTGTCAGACTCTCTCCAGTTTGCTGTTTTTCTTGAAATGAGGAGCTCAGAACTAGACAAAGTACTCCAGCTGTGGTCTCACAGGGCAGACTAAAGAAGAAGGATAAATTTTCATTTTAATCAGGCTAATATACAAATGTGAATTAATTATTAATATTTCAGAAAAACAGTGTAAGTACCTGGGCTTCTTAGCAATAGTACTGCTGGTACGGAAGACACCACAGCTGGCTGTATAGGTGAAGGATGAAAAACAAGCCTCCTTCTCTTTCACACTCCTCTAATGTATCAATATACCTAAATATAAAAATAAGAATCAAGACAATAGAATTAAGACAATATTTGGAATAGGGAAATCCCAAACATTACCCTTGATTTTTATCCTGAGCATATAAAAGATACACAAGACCACTGTTCAGAAAAACTAAACTATTTTTGCTTTAGATCACTGTCAATAAATGTAAGATTTGTGGATTCTGTTATTGGGTTATTTTTGTTTGTTTGTAATTGGTGCCCTTTCAAAAAGAGAGTCCTTTGTTTTAGCCTTTCAAATTGAAAACTATAATTATCAAAATCACAAAAAATAAAATACTTAAAGAATAACAATGCAAATCTATCAACATACAGATTCTGTTTTCCTATTCTAACATTTCTTTAAAAACTTCAACTACAAAAAGCTAGAAAAGACATTTTAAAGCAAGCCTTTTGCTAACAGAGGAAACAAGTACAACACAACCTGAAACAGGTGCTTAACCAGCACCAAAAATCACATTTGAACTTCAGATGGTGAATTCTTTCTGCAGCCCTTAGCATACCTGAACAAGCTCTAAGAGAATGAAATGAAATCTTCTGCTTTCATATGTATCACCTGGTGTTATCCCTTATCCCTGCCAATTATTATCCACACATGGAAGTTCATTAAGCTTTAATTAACTATTACACAAAAAGACTAGAGCTTTCAAATCACAGCCAGTTCAGACAACATTAGGCTTGCCTGGTCCATTCAAATTAAGTCTTCTTTACTACTACCACGTGCTGAGTTACTACTCTTTACTTTCATTACCACCAATAAACACAAAGATAACCAAATATAAACTCAAACTCCTGCTGCCAGGCCATCCCTTAAGTTCCTAAATTAAAAACAAAACCCCTTGGTATCAAAATTCCCTTCTGTCCTGCTTTGTGAATTTAAACAAAAAAAAAAAAAAAAAAAAAGTGGGGGAAAGCACAATGATTTTCCATTTATTTTTTTTATCCTGCTGATTCCAGTTGGCTGATCGCTATTTTTGATTGGATAGCTGATGGTTCCCTAGCAACTGGTTAATTGATTGCAGCTATAAATCAAACTTTTTCAACCCTTCCTTACTTCTAAGTTTCTGCATTCACATCTATCAGGTAAAAGTCAGTAGATGGAAGAATCTGAAGACCAAAGGAAAATAAAAAAACAAAATTAAAAAAGCATATATCACCAAGAGAGGGATGTGACAACATATAATTTGAGAATGGTTTCAAATTTTAGGGGGATAAAAAAGACACGGAGAAATTAAAATATGGTTTAAACTATCTTTCAGTATACGTTTTGTTTATGCTTTATAATGCTGTTCATTAAGTGCAATGTGCATTTTTTCTCTTGTCAGTGTATTAATTAAAATGAAATTATTTCATTTTTATGGAAAAAAAAAATTGAAACACAACAAAAAAAGAAACTTGCCAACAGAGTGCTGCATAAATGTTCATAAAGCAGGTCTAAGGTCTGCCTGTTATTTATACATAAATAATAGTAATTGCACTATTAATTATTATATAAGATTGAGGAAATATTGTTTTATTTGTTGTAGAACTGGCAGTATTTCAAATGCGATGTTAAACGCACCTGTCTTCAAAAATAGAAAATAGGCAAGAAACCAGGGGCTTAGGTAAGCTTTCAGACCCCAAATTCAGTCACGTAGGACTTAGAATTCTGGCCGAATTCAAATTCATAAATGCTCTAGATACTACAGTTTCTGATTTGGGCACCTGAAAAGTGTAGCAGTGCTAAGTATCAAGCAGATATTTTAATCATGAGACCTGACTGAAATATATGACTGAGAGCATAATATGACTGAGGATAAGAAGGAGTAACTGAAACTGCTGAAGAAGACAAGAACACCTCTAAGAAGGAATTGGATACTGTCTCATTTTGGAAGCACTGTCTCTCTAGCAATGCATTCTGAATATTTATAATTTCTCCTATATATAGAAAAAGAAAGAGTTAACTTTCATCTCGCAGGTCACAAGAGGGTGAGACCTATACACGGCACTTTGTTATCTGGTAGTTTTTACCTGAACACAAGGGACCTCACTTCTTTCTCTTTCCAGTGAAAGAAATATCTCCTTTTCTCACATTGTTATTGAAAATATGCATATTCATATCTGACATAAGAATACCACAACTATCATGGAACTTTAGTTTGGGTAAAACCAAGAGCTTTGTCTTTTCTGTTGAAGCTATTTAATATTTTTCAGTCTGCAGAGATCAGAGATTCACTGAGCCAGGATGAACAGGCATGATTGCGCTTAAAGAGTTCAAAAGAGCTGGACAGACATGGATTTCTTTCCTCCCCTTACAATTAGTTCAATACTTTATTGAACTTTTTTTTATTATTTTTATTGTGAAATGTATAAACAAGCCTGGGAACATGGAAATCAGCTATTGTTAATTAAATAGATAACATTTTAAATAGTGTGAATGTGAATTTAGTGAATATCACTGACATTATTTAAAATAAAAGTGACTTGGACACTAGTTCTCTATTTCATTTAAAAACTATTTCCTCTGGGAAGCTGCTGCATGATCTCTGAAGTAAACCTTGGTAACATGAATCATGACATTATTTTCAAACACTAATTTTAGCATTTTAGCAAAGAAGAGAATACTACAATCACATCCTATCAACTAAATAAAAATATACTAAGAATATATGAAAAATAAATGGCCAAGAATGTATTTGGTGTATACTGTAGCATAAAAGAGAAATGCAGGAGATATAATTCATGTGAGTGACTAAAGAGGATCCTATATAGATTTTAATTTAAAAATTTAAGATATATATATATATATACGAGGGAGAAAGAATATCCAGACATACAGCTTTCCATTTCATCCATAAAATGCAGAGTTTGTTTCAAATTATCTTTACTATAAAAATTATTTTTTTTGTTCTAACACCAACACTGCCCAAAATAAATTTGTAGCTTTTTTATTCTGTTGATTTTGCAGATTGAAAATGAAAAATCATTATAACTGACAGTAGGAAGTGGAATTCCTAGAATACTAAGTGTTCTGTACTTTTTTTTTTTCCACAAAATTTTGGTTTTAGATTAAATTAGATTAAATATTTATATTCCATGAACAACGTCACAGAAAATTTCAGATGTATTTTCCCAGAATCTCTAAGGAAATTCGGAGAAGAATGCTTTCTTAAAAGAATATCTGATAGTTTCATATTCAATTAATTTTTCTGAGGTAGGAAGAATTCCTCCTCTGGCATGATATTTGAGTCTTCACCCTCTGCCACCAGCAGTAAGACCAGGAATGTCCTTTTCCAAAGGAAGGCAGCTAAGTCAGGGTAAAATGATAAAAGTAATTCATGAATTTTGAAATGAAGTCAAGTCCTTTATGGAAACAAAACAAAAACTTGTGCCAGAACATGAAAATTAAAAGTGGCTCAGATTTGCACTTCTGGTGGATTTGACCACTCATTTAAATGAGTTAAACCTGCATCTTCAAGGTAAAAAACAACTTATCTGTGCTATGTTTAAAACCACAACAGTATTTTAATTGAGATGAAACTTCAATTATGGCATGCTCCAGCTATGGCAAATGTATCTTGATGCATTGGCTAAACACAGTTCTGAGAAGAGCAAAAATATGCGGCCATGCTTTCCATTTTAATAAAGGAACTTGAGGGTAGGTTTTGAGATTTTTTAAAAAATCAGCTTTTCTTTCTGAATGTTTGCAACTCCACTTTTACATACATTACCTGTGAATTTTCAAATTGAATGTCTAGAATTGCAATCAGATATTCAACTCAAAAATTTGAGTGCAGTACTCCAGATGGGGCCTCACAAGAGCAGAGTAGAGAGGGACAATCACCTCCCTGTCCCAACTGTCCACCCCTCTCCTGATGGAGCTCTGGATACCATTTGCTTTCTGAACTGCAAGAGTTAGCTCATGTTTAATTTTTCATCCATCAGGACCCCCAGTTCCTTCTCTGCGGGGCTACTCTCAAGGACTGTTCCTTCCAGTCTGTATAAATGCCTGGGATTCCTACAGCCCAAGTGCAAAACCTTGCACTTTGCTATGTTGAACCTCATTAGGTTCATCTGGGCCCACCTCTCAGGTCCCTCTGAATGGTATCCCTTTCTTCCAGAAGATTCAAGACAAACTCCTCAGGATTGCAACATCAGATATGCTCCAGTGATAAAAGATATTTAAGTGAACAAAAACAGAAGTATCCTTCCTCCAAAATGAGTATGTTAATTCTATACTATTATGCTAGCCACAAACTATTGCATATTCTGTCTCTCTAGTCCAACAAATCTTGTAACCGTTTCATTCAGTGCACAGTATTACCACACAGGCATAGCCTCCATGAAACAAAGGTTTAGAGAAAGAATATATGGTTTCTGTAATAGAAATTGTTAATTCCTGCTGATTTTGAATGTTTGCAGACCTACAATATGACTATTTCAACTCTTAAACCAAGCTGTTGATGGAACCTTCATTGATGCAATGATATTTGCCTGATTATTGTCATCTTGTGTTTCCATTTTTTTAGAACTTCAAGCCAAATGGTCCATTTGGCATTCTCTCACACTTGTGATTTTATAAGTCATAAAAATAAACTATCCTTTAAAGCTCTAAATCATCACTTTTGTTTTCCCACATAAGAGCTCAAAGACTTTTACAGAATATTTTATGAAAAAAAGCAACACTTCTTTAAATCTGAGATCTGCATCTGTAATTTATTTCAGTATTTTACCAACTGCTTTCTGAAGATAACAGCCAGGGATGAGCAGTGTACCAGGCCAGAACATAAATGATGTTTTACAAAATTATCTCTTGAAATTTTCAAATAGCACAAGGGATTTAGCTGCACATTGTCCGTTGGAATGAACATGTTTATTGTGTGTAGGAGATAAAGATTCAGAAACAGACAAAATGCTTCAAGTCTTTCTTTTTATTGTCTTCTGTTTTCAATCTGTCTGTTAAAAAAAATAGTAACTGCAGAATGTGTTCAACAGACTGGCAAACACCTCTATGAGCACAATCAACACGAGCTGAGAGAGACTCACTTTACTTCATGAATACATTTACATTATGTCATGTGAAATTACTGAGCAGCTGTTAAGAGAAAAAAAGAAAACATGATCAGTATTCTTGCAGAGGGATTTACTGAGGACCAATCATCAAACACACATGGCAAATAGAATGGCAGTCTGAGAAGGTGATAAGCAATCAACTACAGAAAAAAGTGAGACACTATGACCTCACATTCAGTGTGAGCACTAAATTAACATATCTGTGCAGTGTACTAGAAAATTAAGAGGACAATAAGGACAAAGCAAACTTAAGCCCAGCCACGGGCTGCAAAAATCTCAACTATCTAATCTAGTCTAATTACCATCTATTTTGCATCCTATATCTCCAACCTTGGCCACATAATCTTTTCACCAGCATCCAGCGGGCACAGCTAGGTTTGAGGAACTGACCTACGCTGATTAAGCAAGATATATCTTATGTTCTTTGGGATGTGGTCTAGTCATGGAGCAGGGCAATCTAAAGACAGACAAGCAACGCAGACAACAGGCTCAATTAACTTGTCTTCATCCATTATGCAGCACTCATTTTTTCTCAGCAGAAGTCACTTCCCTCTGATCTGTAAGACATCCCTGTTAGGTTTCTCCAAGTATGAACTGAAAAAGTCAATGTCGTAGAAGTAAACCAATTGTCATGCTCCAGACCTGTTCCTTTGCAGGAATTACAGAACAGTATCACCCTCATATAAGAGGGATGTACCTGAGAAGCCTCTCAGAACCTTGGTTTAAACCTTGCTACCAATTAAAGGAGACATTTTTGAATTATATTAATTTATGCCATACAGTTTTATCACTAGTGCTATTTAAAAACATTTGAAGGGCAACACTTTCACCTTTGGATCTAACACAATGTAGCAAGTAGTAACTAAGCAAAACAGAACAGTCCCTGTGGATAGCGCTTTCAGAGGTCTTTATCCCATACTATTTTAAATAGCATGCTTACGTCTGGATTAGGCTAGTATATTTGGTATGCAAAAAAAAAACAAATATTTCCTGTAGATGAGCTCTACAATTTTGCTTGCCCAGGATTTTTGATCCTTCCTTCTCCTGAAAAGGGAATATTATTATATCCAGTCATTCTTCACTTGTTCCTCTAGAAGTACACAGGCTTCTGAGTTGCAAGGTTTATCAAGACCATGCTTTTAATTCAGTAATCTTTTAAATATAGACAGGACATAAGAATTATCTGCTGTCTTAAAGAAATGCAAAGGAGACTTGAAATCATAAAAAATAAAGTTGTAAATTATATAAAAGTCTTATAATATATATGGGATTATAACATTTATTACTGTTAGCATCATCCAGCAATATAATATACATAAAATTTAAAATATTTGCCCAGCAGAAAAACTGCTATTCATTTCCAGGCTTCACCATGACTGACAGCCTTAGGATGATTGTGAAGCTCAAGAATAGATGGTACAATCTTGCATATTTGTCTGGGAACACTGAACACCTCAGTGCCAAAAATGATATTGAGTCAGTAACAAATAACTTATGATTTTTTTAATTCTCTCAAGCATATTTAAGCAATTTTGAATCTTTCTGTTGTGCATAAAAATCAAGGTAAAAGGTGAGTATTAAGTCAAAACAAGTAAAGGAAAGGAAAATGTTCCTGCAGTAGTGAGAATTAGTTGAAATCTTTGCTCAGATATTCAGAACAGGCCAATCAATGTAACTTTATTTAATTTAATGAACCTACACCAGTTCATACATATAGGCATATCTCCTCAACTTATCTTTTTTTTCTTGTATTAATTTCCTTAATCCTCTTTCATTTGTCCATATTATTTTTTGTGTGTGCGTATCTATAAGAATAAGGAAGAAATTCACAACAACTTTGATGCTTCTTGCTGAGAATGTCAGACACTTTATTTAATGTGTGCTAACAGATAATGTTTGTTCATATTTGTGCTGGAGTGCAAAGGGAAAGAAAAAGCTACTAGAGATTATACAAGAATTTGCATGACCAAAGCCACAGACAGGAACATTCTGCTACAGCAACAACGAGACAATTCTTTTCTCTTTTTCTTGAAGGTTTATAATACACATACAACATGTGAATATTACAGCTTCTCTATAGAAATGAAAGCTATAGCCATAAGGTACCCATTTCTTTCCTTTCCTATAGTATGCTTCCAGACATGTTTGAGTTTACACTACGCTGAAATATAGGTAAAAGCAGTCTTCATTCACATACCCACTCCTTAGTTATACATATACAGGCCTTTCATACCATTCATTATTTTGATCAAAGAGGCATGAACAAATCATGAAAATGATGCTTGCACCAAGTGGAAGAGTATTACTGGTGCTTGCCCCCATTTACTATAATTTAGTACCTTTAATAGCAGTATCATTTTAGTAATAATGGTCAACATACCAATCAGGAAAAAAAAAAATAACAAAGGGAGTAAATTTCATCAATTCAGTTAGCTGGCAGCTAGAAAAATAAAATGAAATTTTGAGCACTCCAGCTTTTTCTAGTCTTCTTAAACCTACTATATTTCAAATATACTTCTGATCTTCGTTCATAACCACATTGTTGGCACAATACACCTCCTTCTCACAGGGGCTAGTAACTAGTCCTCATATTTCACAGAAATTTCAGAGTGAGAACTAACACCCGAGTTCTTATTTCCAGTAGTGACCTACTACAGAAAGACATAAAAGCAAAGGCAGAGGAAAGCAACTTCATCCATTTTTCCTGTGCTTTAATTTCGTTCTGTCACATCTTTCCATGCTTCACTGCTTCAACTAAAAGACAAATATCACTGCACACACATACATGTGGATATTTTCACCATTTATTGTGACCACATACACCTCTTAGGCCAAATGAAAAGTAGGACGTCCCTTCCCTTCATCAAGTAAGGGATATAATCAAGGAGCTTTTAGCATACTAAACTGGTCTATAACTTAAAAATGGTTCATTTGTTTAGATGCATTAACTTCAGTATGTAACGAACAAAATTGTTCTAGTGGACTGAAGTCAAATTGCATGGATAAGAGGTCTTGTTTTATGTAAGCCTATGAAACAAATACCCTATTTTGGAGTTTTAATCACTCTGTAGCCATATGGCTATAAAGCATACCTAGACCAATATTCCATTGTAATATAAAAGTTTAGGAAAATACATTTTGGGAATGCCTTATTAACTTATTTTCCCCCAAAAGTGGTACATTCCTGTTTGTCTGTTTGCAAATAAATACATAGCATAGAGCTCTAGGTAACAGATTTGATTTCTAAACTGTTTATTATACAAACTAATTATTACAAACAGTGCATCAAATACTGCCTCAAACTCTAGAAGCAAAATTTCTGTAGACTGCTTTTTTTCTAGAAGAGGTATTTGGAAATGACTGAAATATTTCCCTTTTTTCCACCAATCTGAATTTAGGGTGACAACACATTACATACTCTGGCAATACTATAGGATACATCTTACTGGCAATGCATTTTCATTTTTTGTTCTGCTCCCTAAAATACTGTTCCTGCAGGCTTACTAAAGATTGAGAGATTCGTGCAGAGCGCAACAATTTAGATAATGTCTCATTTCATCCCACCACTCACCATGCTGTTTCAAAGCAACTTCCCAACTAAAAGCACTAACATCTTTTTAAAAAATAAGTTCTACAAATGTCTGTGATCTTGAGAATATGGGCATCTAAAACAATATGAATTGGTGTTTCTTAACTTTCTGGTTTTCTAGAAATCTAAAATTTAGCTGTTCCCAAAAAGCTACTGTCTGAAAGACACTAATTTGTATACTGACCTATGGATAAGAAAAAATTATTCTGAAAAAAAATTGCTAGTATTTCTACTAGAACATTACTCTAGCTAAAAGAATATGATTAGCAGTGGCATTCAAATGTTCAGTTACTTATACAGTGGTAAGTCCTGCTTCTGTTGTCCTCTGTGCACTTTGATCATTAAAGTACTGACAGTAATTAATTCTCATATGGCAAGCAAATATTATTTTGTAAATGATGTCTACCATTCATAGTTTTGTGGGTACAGCCTGCATATTAGAAAGATTTAGCCATGGAGGGCATGCTCCATGCTCTATTGCTTCTGTGTCTGGCATTGCTAACATAATGTACGTAAAAAAAATATTAAAATTGTGGCAGTATAGGAAACTACCTCAAACTCCCTGCCTTCCCCTTCCAGGATTTCATGGTACCCCATGTCAATCAAGTTCAGAACTGGGTTAGTGGTGCCAGATATTCCCAACTCTAAAAAAGAGGGTCAAGACAAACTGCTGCTTTGACTCTCACAGCTGGGAGCAACAGTCTTAATAGGCGCGTACATCTGCTATACACAGAATAACAATATCCCCAGCTACTTGTATTCATGCCCATCTGTTGAGATGGCATGCTGCCTGCTCACAGGTTGGTCACATCATTGCCACATGGCACAAAAGCTAGAATAGGGAAAGCTTATTTGGCCAGCTTATTTCTCAGTAAAAGTTAATAGCTCCTCTTCAGGACATTACAAATTCTGGCAGTGTCTCTTCGATATCATGAGCCATTCAGACTTGTTCCCAAATATATTTTCAAACTGTAGCATTCAACTAACAGACCTTTACACAAGATCATTAATATATGCAACGAGCAGTTTTTTGGTGAAGATATGCCTAAGTATACTATGTGATATTTACACTCTCTTTTTCATGTAAAATACTCCTAAAAACAGTATGTATTGTGTATGCTTACACGTCATACCATTAACCTGTCTGTTAATGTAGATGTTAAGTTGAATTTTTCGATCTGTAGCTCATTTATGGCATTTTCAGACTCTGAAGAGATCTCTGTTAAAATAACAGCTTTTCATAGAATCATAGAATGGTTTAGATTGGAAGGGATCTTTAAGATCATCTAGTTCCAAGTTGGATCATATAAGATCATTAAGATCATATAGTTCCAGCTATAGGCAGGGACACCTCTCTAGATCAGGTTGCTCAAAGCTCCACCCAGCCTGTCCTTGAATGCTTACAGAGAGAGAGTGGAATTCACAACCTCTCTGGGTGACCCATTCCAGTGTCTTACTGTCCTCACAGTAAAGAATTTCTTTCTAATATCTAGTCTAAATCTACCCTCTTCCTGTTTAAAACCATTTCCCCTTGTTCTATCACTACATGTCCTTCTAAAAAGTCCATCCCCAGTTTTCCTGTATGCCCTCTTCAGGTACTGGAAGGCTGCAATAAGGTCTCCCCAGAGCCTTCTCTTCTCCAGGCTGAAAAGCCCCAGCTCTCTCAGCCTATTCTCATGGAAGAGGTGCTCCAGTCTTTTGATCATCTTCGTGGCCCTCCTCTGGACCAACTCCAACTCCGTGTCTTTCTTGTGTTGGGGGCCCCAGAACTGGATGCAGTACTGCAGGTAGGGTCTCATGAGAGCAGAGCAGAAGAGCAGAATCACCTCCCTCAACCTGTTGGTTGTGCTTCTCATGATGCAACCCAGCATACAGTTGACCTTCTGGACTGCAGGCACATACTGTTGGCTCATGCTGAGTCTTTCATCTACTGACAGCCTGAAATTCTTCTCCTCAGAGCTGCTCTCAAGTCATTCTCTGCCCAACCTATATTCATTCTTGAGATTGACCTTTTGTTTCTGCTATTTTACAGATTACTATTTTCTGAAATAGCAGATTACTATTGTAAGTGCAGACATTTCCTGAACAAAAATAGAGAAGATCTTACATTGCTGACTTGATTTGAACCAATAGTAAGTTGAAAAATCCTTCAAAATTTGTGGCTCTCATAGCACCACTTCCAAGTTAAGTTGAAGCAGCATCAGTTTTCCTATTTTCAGCAAGTTATTTGTGGAACAAATATAGAATTATTTA
Organism: Centrocercus urophasianus; assembly: GCF_019232065.1. Lineage (NCBI taxonomy): Eukaryota > Metazoa > Chordata > Aves > Galliformes > Phasianidae > Centrocercus > Centrocercus urophasianus. The sequence continues at coordinate 26,652,453 of NW_024884586.1, forward strand.
GTCTACTGGTATGCTAACATACGTGTGTGGAGTATATATCTGTTTACTGTTTTTGCTCTTCTTTACCTCCTGGAAAAAAAAACTCTAGAATGTGCATACAAGCATATGGCTCCTGCTATATATGAATTATACAGTATCTGTTGAAATAAATATATACTAAATATATAAATGTACAGTAATTGTTGAAATGGCAAAAGTTAATTATTTACTTGTACTCTTAAATTACTTACTAAGGTTAGTCTATGAAGTATCCCAATGAATATTTGTTGTGTCCTCTGTTTCTCTGCTTTAGTTTAATATTCACACTATGCATTAATGAGTTTTTAAAATTATCTTAGATATAATTTTAGAACTCAAATCCTTTTTGGTTGGATGATTCTTTAAAATTTGAACATAACTTACTAATAAGCAAAACAAATACATACACTGAAATATTTTCACTGGAATATTTTAAGTAAAGCTGCTATATAGGATATTAGTTGGTTTTTTTTGTTTGTTTGGGCTTGGGGGTTTTTTTGCATGGTAATTGCTTTTAGTTTAACAGCAATAGAAACTTTAATATGCAAACCCCTTTTTCAAGAATAACATTGCAAGTCAAATCAGAGACCAGAGCAACTTTATGCTAAGAGCACTAATACACTGTATTTCAGATATCCAACCAAACCCAGTCCTCTGTCAGGTTAAGATCTGTGGAAGCATACATCTTGTTCTCTAGCAATTTAGAAGCTAGTTGTCCATTATTGGAAACACAAAGCTTGTCTTGATCTCAGAAAGCAATACATTTAAAAAACAATCAAACAAAAAAAATCATTAATACTTATGTAGAAACTGTGACTGCAAATTAGAGTAGAAACACCGTTAGACGTTTATCCCACAGACAGGTTGCGTTGATAGTTTCAACCATTATCACAATAATGAAGCAGCAGAAATTGAATGATATTAAACAAGAACTAAAACCCCAAGACTAGCTCAGATCTTCCTAAACAGGATAATTAGTACCAGCTAGTATGCATGATTTAGGCAAAGACAGAATTAAAGACTAAATTGAAGTCTAAAGTCCTTTCTCCTCATAGAGTTCTTGTTGCCAGACAACCCTAAATAATGACCACCACTTATTTATAACTAGTCAGTTTCAGAGAATACAAGATAGCATGTATTCACTAGCCAGCCATCAGGCATATTTTATTTTCTCCACAAGGACATCTTTGCTCAAGTCACAGTTACCATTTTCAGTTCCATCCAAGACACCATTCTTCTACTAAGAAAAATGTACTACCATTATTAGCAAAAAACCTCCAGTGATTTCAATAAGTAATGCCCACTTAGATTTATTCCAAATTATCTCTAAATATCTTTTTTATAATATGGCCTGAAAATTAGGTAAGACTGATGCCTGAGAAGCATGAGCTAGTGCATTCCAAGAAAATAAGGATTAAAAACTATTGGGAAGAAAGCACTAGTGTTATATGGACTTTTAAAGTGTGATCAGAGAAAACAAATTCAGCTACAGAATAAAACACCGGATCAGAAACAAACAGTGAAAACTGACTATGGATGTCAGACTTTATGGAAGGTAGGGTTTAATACAGCCTGGAGTACTACTCCAAGCTGGAGTACCATGACACATCACTAAAATGCGCAAAATAACCTAAGAAAATGTAATTGCTATTGATAGGCAATTGAAAAAACTGACTACTCTGAGGAAATGAAAAGAAAGAAATTCATGTAATTTTGCTAAGTGATTTTTCCTTACAAGATGTAAAATACAGTAACTGCATATTGTAGCACAAAAGAAAGTAATGGATAATTTCCTGAAGATATCACAGCTGACCTAAGAGAATGCTACTAGAAAATACTTTCTTATCCACTAGATTCTAATACATTTTTCTGAGGAGAGTACTGAAATCCTGTCTGGTTAAGAATCTTAGCAATTAGGCTGAAAGAAATGGTACTGTACCGGCAAGAAAATTGAAGAAAGCACTATCAGATCACCTAATTTACCTTAATTTCTATGAAATTTAATGTTTGCTCTTTTCAGATTGTTTGCTTATTCAGTCATGAAAATTCTTAAATCTCTGGACTCAAAAAATGTACATCATTCAGGCAATAGCGCCTCAGAGCCATTCATGTCAATTGTCCAAGGTCATTCAAATACATTTTGCATGAACTACCTTAAACTTAGTGTGCAATTTATATATTTATCAAATACTAATCAATATGCTATACCAGAATTACAATTGGGCCTTGAGTTAACTCTGAATGCTACATGAATTCAAATTGTGCAAGCAACCATCTGCATAAATGAAATTCAAGTGTATGCAGTGATTGTTATTCACAATACAAAAGAAATGAAGAAATGGTCTAAATGCAGTACATACTGCAATCTGTATTTTAAATAAATCTTAACTGTGTTGGTTTTTTTTCTTTAACAAATCTAGCTTCAATTTCACTTTTTTGTCCACCATATTACCTCCACCGTATTGCTAAAGTAATTTATTCCATCCTCTGTGGAGAGCCTGGATCTCATTTGCCAGCATATTTATCTTTCATGCCACTGCACTGTCATTCATCTGCAATCCCCACAGAACATCAGACCTGTGCAGAATTTCAATTAGGATTGATTCAACTAAATCCAGGCTACAGAAGTGAGGCTGACAGGGTGACCCACTGAGAACTTAATATGCTGAGTTTAAAAAGAAAAAAAGAAAAAAAGAGGGAAATATACAAAATAAAAATACAAAACAGAAGAACAGCTGAAGTTTAACATCGTATTTCATTAAGTTCTCTGTATACTCAATATAATCTGCCTCACATTTTTTCAGTCTCTGAACTGTGTGGGCAAACTGTATTACAGTAGCTTTGATAACAACTAGAAAGAAATTACCATTAAAATCTCTACTCTTTGAGGTTCAATCAACTTAAAAGACCACTTGTAATGAATAGAAAAATGATTCTCACAGAGGCTGAGCTACCTTAAGCTTTCTATTCTGTATATATATATATTCAAAATTTGATACAGTAAGTGTACAGGTAAAATGGCTCTTCTGGACTCTTGATTTGACAGACTTAGTAGTTTTCACTGTAATCACTGAAAGACTTCATCTGCTTGTCGGTTAAATGGCCTAAAAGAATTTCTTAAGTTGTTCTTGGTTACTGTGACAGTTTTGTGTGTTTTTTCCTTTATGATTTTTACATGATCAAACCTGAGAAGTCTTTATCTCTACTATTTAAACATATACTATTTGCATCCAAATTCTATCCTAGAGGTTTATAATGATTTTCTTTGATTATACACCAGAAGATGTAAGTAAATACTCCAGTTTACTCTAAAGCATTACAGTAGAAAAGAGGATAATAAAATTCCACATTCAATTACTTTTTGTTGTCACTAAAAAATTCTGTTGAATAGATTTCCTCTAAAACTCAATTTTTTACCACAGAATAATAATACAGGTATGAACTCCCACATGGTGTAACATGAGACAAGATAAGAACATACATGTGGAACATTTAGCAAATAAGAATAAAAAAAATAAAGTAATAGAGTGGGAAAAACATTTGTGCACGCATATTGATGTCAAGTCAAGTAAAAGTCAACTGAAACTGTGTGAAATAATTAAAAGGGGCGTTGTGCATTTAGATACCATATCAGTGACTAAGGCACAAACAAAGGTTTGAGCTGACATTTTCCTTTATGATTTTTACATGATCAAACCTGAAATTATCTCACTAAACAAATATTTTGTAACTCTTATCAGTCACAGACAAAAAGTTATCAGTGTATCAGAATTAGTATGAAGAACAGGCAAAACAATCAATTAAGTATCTGTAAGGGATTGAGAGTGAACTCACTATAAGGTTGACCTCTTTCTGAAATTTGGTCAGATGATCTACATATAGCTGCAGTGAAGAGGAAAAAGCATAGTTTATTGCATTACTGCAATAGATCTGAGTGTTCAATCTGTAACTATACTGTGAGGTAGTACAGGTACATAAGAAGCTATGCTCCAGATAGATATTTTTTAACAACATTTCTTTTCATCTGAGGTACCAGTTTATGACTATAATTGATTAGATTTTTTTTCCTCTGGACCACATACATGTGGAAACACTAAAGTCATCACATTCCAAAGTATATTTGGAAGCATATACTTCTTTGTTCTGTATTTAGGGAACAGATACAGTAACAGCTGTATTACTATACATACATTTACATTAGACTACTGTATTGTATAAGAACTTAATTATACAATCAAATATAATTTTGAAGAGCATGGAAGGGAATCTTACCTTCCTTCTTTCACAGAATCACAGAATCACCCGGGTTGGAAGGGACCTCAAGGATCATGTAGTTCCAACCCACCTGCCTAGCAGGGCCACCAAACATACACATTCAGATCAGGTTGCCCAGGACCCTGTCCAACCTGGCCTTAAACACGTCCAAGGACGGGGCATCCACAACCTCCCTGGGCAGCCCGTTCCAGGGCCTAACCACTCTCCTTGTAAAGAAAAGAAAACCTTTATCTAGGTTTACTTCACTCTTCACTGACCATAAAGAAAACTCTCCATTATTTGGGCTAATAGTACTTTGATCTTCATTTCGTAAGCTGAAACCAAGATCAAGTGGCCCTATTTAGAGATTTAGTCTAGTTTGTAGACATAGTTATTGTCTTTAATAAACGTTAGCTATCTAATGATCTCTGTATCATATCAGTATGATGTTACAAAGCAAGTATCATGAGAGGAAATGGACAAGAAGAGAAACTGTTTCCCTGGAAGAGTTACTATGTGCTATAGAAAAAAATAAATAGTAAGATAAAAGAGTATTATAAGAGTATTATAAGGAAATTGTGAAGGAAAATATAAAAATAATACCATAATTCAGGTGTCAATTACAAACCACTGAATACAAGTGAGATCCTTTTCAATTGGCTCTTTAAAACAAGAAAAAAAATGCTAGGGGGAAGCAAATGAAGAATAAGGAATAGCATTATGACAGTGGGGAAAAAGAACAAATAGTACTGTTTCTTATGTAGAAAAGGATGTGATGACTGCTGACAATACAACTACATAGGAGCTGAGGAAGGCAGTCATTCTTTTCTTATTTGATAATCAATAATAGACTAGTTTTAATACAAGGGTATAAGAACATTTATCTAGATCCAGCATTTGAAATACCTTAAATATTTAGCCAAGTTCATACGTTCAGAGAATAATGGGTGAGTATATAAAGTAAATTTTATACCTACATAGTAAAATATAGTACATACAGTAGAATTTAATTGCTGGTTCATTCCTCAAGAAATGCTTTGCTAAATAGATAAGCGTTTCCTGATTGTAGACCTAAAACTGAATATCATTACTTTTGGGAAATTAGCAATGATGTTCAAACCAAATTAAAGATTATGGTGACCATTTTTTAATATTTTATAGTATATAATTTATAGCAATATTGACAGTAATAGTGATAATAACAACTGTTCCTTTTAATTTAGTATAGTTATTCTTCTGGATTGTAGACTGATTACACAAGTTGAACATGTTTTCTGCATATTTAAATGATATTAGCAGACAACTTTCTATCACACTGTAGTAGTCAAATGAGACAACTATAGATGCACAAATTGTTCTAAGCAGCATATTTAAAAAGGAAGATAGATTATTATTCACAAAATGGACTACTGCAAACAAAAAGGACTGGTCAGACAGATGGAGTTCAAAGATCAGAAGTGAATTCTGTCATGTGTTTGAATACCTGAGATAACTCAAAGCATTAGCTTACAAGCAAATGGAATATTGTTAAACCTAAAATGTGAGATACAAGACAAAATCTGTTCACAGTTTAAAAGCATCAAACTGTAAATGACATTTTTTCCTTCTAAGAAAAATACATTATTCTTTTTTTCTGTCTCCTTTTTCAAACAAAGATTTTACAATTTCATTCCTGCTTTTATCACATCAAATAGACATTACTTTATTTTGTTCTCTATATTTTATTCTAAATATATTCAGAAAATATTAACAGATTTTTTTTGAAAACTTATCTACTAAGTAATGTTTACTGTCATATGACATAGCATCACATATGAAAAGACCAAGTTCTATTATTTGTTTATTTTCCCCACTTGTGGTCAGCTCACTTAGGATGAAAATTCCCATCACTGACATGATAAACTAGCTAGTGTCTTATAAACTAATAATTGGCCTTCATGGAAGACCAAGAGATCTAGATTAGAAGAAAATTGTTCTTCCAATCCTACAGTTACCCATCCTTAAAAACAAGTTTTATATTATTTGACTTATTCTTAGATATCATCAGTTATATAATCCATATGGAATTTGCAGATCCAGAATTAGTTCAGACAGAAGGTAGACAAATCAGTGATGAGAAGGTTTCACCTTACCTTTCACCTTCATTTTACTTACCTACATTTCATGTAACCAACTCTTTTTCAATTAAAATTAGTACACCCTTCAAACGTACTATCTTAAAATCCATCACAGTATTTTTTCTTTTACAAAGGAAAAGACCTGCATACAGTAGTCTTTACTGTGCCATACAATATTTTCTTTCTTGATCTTTCCATTTATTTATACAAGTTTTATTATTACTTTGCCTTGAAACTAATTTTTGTTGCTTATTCTGATTGTTCTACTGTTCTTAGCCTGCTTTCTTACATTCCGTTTTTTTCATTGTTGTGCAATTTTTTGTTTCATTCCTAAAAGAGATCTGATACAGACACATAGATCACTTACATTTTCTGTGTATACTTATTACTAGGAATGTTCACTGTTACTTAGTAAGATTGTTTACATTGACTGACAACTCTATTATACCACTTTGCCACTAGATTTTGCTTCTATGAAGTCTTCTTTTCTTTTCAGTGATTTTATTGGGATTCTTTTATTTTCAAACTTTATACCATTCTTTAAAATATTCAGATATTTACTCCCTAACTTTACTGAAGTAAATAAAGACTGGAAAATTCTATATCTTTTCGCTGCATAGACATACCTAATTCTCATCAGCTGCATGTTACGCACATATTCCCATTACTATTGCTATTTAGGTATTGACAATATATTTTTTATTGCCAGTAAACATTTTTTAAATCTTTTTTCATTTACTGGTTGCTGAGAATGGGATTTTCAAAGACACATTCCCCTAGTTTATTTTTCCAATTGAAACTCACTTTCATGATTGTTGAAGGACTTTTTTTTTTAATGTATGAAATATAAACTTTTCAGTTTAAAAGTTATCCTACTTCTGTAAATGTCCATGGCAATTTTGGCTTCAGTGGGCTCTGACTTAGGTAGGGCACACAGACAAGATGTGAACAGATATGTATGAAACAAATGTAATGTCCAAGGGTCGTATGGTTTCTATGTATTTTTTCTACAAGAAGCTCTGCTGAATCCTCACAGCACTCTGCCTGTGGCTTTTAAATAGATTTAAAGAGATGATTTCACACTCATGCTAGAACTATTCCAGTCCAAAATACACTGAATAATACAGTTACTAGAATAAAGCGTATCTGGAATGTGCGTGCAACATCAAGGCAATTTTCACTATTTGGAATCAGGTGGATATATATCACCTGACTTTTTTTTTTTTTACTTTTTTTTTTTTTTATAATTATGTAGCTTGATTTCATTCTGCAGCATTATTTATCTATGACCATATAAAACAAAAGTAGACACATTATTCTAGGGTGTTCCTACTTCCACTGTGAGAAGTCAAAATTTAACAATGAATGAGAGTTAAAGACATTCATTAAGAGAAATCAGGCTTCATTATTACTGCGGCTTTTGGAGTGGATTAGTGGAGATTGCTTTTCTTTGGAGATGTATTTTAAAATGACACCACAATTGCAGAAACACCTGTAAGTGACATAACCTCACCTGTAATTCATTCTGTACTCTGTAATGACAGTTGCAGAGCTTCAAAATTTCACAATTTGGTAAGACTTTCTTCCTTTCAGAGTGTACTCCAGGGTAGAGAGCAGTTATTCCAGTTAAACTATGGAAACGGATTTATATCTGTTATCAGCCCTCAGTAATATGGCCAATAATGATGAAATTAAAAAATGTTCAAGATGTCAATTAGAATAGACTATTGGGAGCATATCAGTTAACAGGACTCTGCAGTTGTTGGTATATCCAGAGGAGGAAAACATGTCTTCTTCTAATCTCAAATCCTCAGATCTGTATACATCACAATTAACAAGAGAAGATATTGCCCGAATTATATTTTTTAAAAATAGTAATAATCTATGTTCCTCATTAAGTCAGCATTCACAACACGATAAGTTATATATCCATAAAACACTAGCTCAAAATGCATATTTTTATAAGCTATATACTTTAGCAACAAATTATTTTATTGTAGACTACCTGCTAGTATATACTATGAGTTGCTAATATATACTATGAATTGCTAAAGTAAAATAATTTTTTAAAAAATCCATAGAAGTCTATTTACTTTGACAGTCACCTTTTGTTTACAGTCATAACCCACTTGACTGCTAAATTAAGCCTATGTTTACAGCAGAAAAGCTATCTTGAGCACAGTAACAAGAAAATTATCCATAGTTTAAATTTTAAACTTATATGAAACAAACATATGTAGTTACTCGCCTTTTTCTCAGCCCAATTACTATAATTTAAGTTCAGATGTGAATTTACAGCACATTAACTACCCCACACTAATCTTCCATGTGGTTATTAGGAATGTATATTAATGATATAATAAAACATATCTGAGTGAATTCTTCTTTACAGTAGAAGTTATCTTAATGGAGAAAAAGAAAAATGTAGATTAACGTACATAAACAGTATTAAATGAACTTTTAAGAAGTGGACTGAATAATGCATGTTTCTTAACAGTGTATATGATGATTCACTGGGAAAAAATATTTCCTATATTATTATTTAACATCCAAAAAATACCCTGCACAAAAACTATGGCAACTAGTCTCTAGCGATGTTTGCAGGACTGCGTTCTTCTCCCTCTGAATCCTTACTGTTATTTTTCCTTCAGCTTTCTAGGATATCATTCTTCACAATCAGATGGTTGAGACTCCATTGCAAGATTTTGCCCTCTATCTTCCAATCACTCAGATAAATATTTTCATGTTTATTACATTTAAGGCAGTTCAATATATCTCTCATTTGATTGCTGAAAGCACTTTTCCCCATTACAACAATAACAAATCAGAAAATCAGATCAAACTCCTTAAATAATTAGTAATAGTGTTCACATATCACTAACAAGAAAGCTTGATTTTGAGTACATTTTTGTGTATTCAAAAAAATGACTTTTGACACTTTTGACAGACTGCAAATACAAAATGCAGATTGCAGACAAATATTTTCATGTTTATTGTTCCCATCTCAATGTGAGTGGAACTCAGATGTGTAAACATGCAGATATCTCTTTAGTCATTTATCCCCAGACAAGGGTAGATAAGACTTACACTGTGTCAAGTATACGACTTCTAAGCATACATTTTCATGGTTTATGTCATCTCTAGGTAATGACTGACCTTGTTATAGCCGCTTGCACAGGGACAGATTTCCACTATGAGGACTGCAGAGCCTATTACTCATCTCTCATTCTGACTTCAAAACCACAGGTAGACTTTTGAGGACACAGTGTGAAGAGAGATTATGCATAAATAGTCCTGCACACACACATATTCCAGTAAAGATACATTATTACACAGGTCAAAAAGAAATCTGCATTCTCATTCAAAAAGCTGTGAAGAAAGTTCCACTTCAAAATGAAAATATTTGCCATAAAAGTCCCATATCAAATATGTTAGATGTGTCAAATACGAATCAAACTTGTGAATTATACATACAGATATTACAGAGATAATGCCAGACTCTTTGTGTATAAGATGACAATGCCTCCATTCATAGGTTTATATCCTAACCTTTGTCCTAGGAAGAACTACATATATAACAATCTTCCTAAAGAGAAAAAATGTTTTTATGTTCCTTGGGATTACTCACATACACTCAATTATTTTTAGGTAGAATAGTTTAGAATCTCAGCAAGCCACAATCAGATCACGAGTATAACAAATGTGTGAATAAACTAGCAGTAATGTTCAGCACCTGATCCAGCTTTTTCGAAATCCATGGAAGTCAACTTCAGCTGAACTAAACCCTTCCCAATTTGGAATTTCATTTGGTGAAATATCCTTCAATTATTTTTCTCATTCTAATTTCAAGAAAGTCTCACAATGAAGCATGAAGAACGAGAAATTAAAGAAATAAAAGAAAATAAATTTCTGAATGTTTGGTTGATCAGAAGATATGACCTGCAAAATTAATAGCCTTATACTTTTAATTAATAGTTGCATATATTCTTTATGAATATAGGAAGAAAATTTTAACAAGGTCCACCACACTCATACTGTATGCAGGTGAACTTCACAAATTTCTAAGGAGTCATTCATTGGTAACACCAACAATGTTCCAAATATTTTTCAAAGAATATACCTAATAAATCAAGAAAGTTGAGATAAAAAAGAGTGTATTGCAGAAGGCTCAAAGTTTGATATGAAATGCTTAGGCTTTTTTCTTTGACTGATTGGATAGCTTCCACAAGAATGAAATACATGCTAAAAGATTTACAGATAATTACATTGCTGTGTTGTTGCTAAAATATTAACAAACCACTGTCCCACAGACTAAATTGTAATAAATATTGGCACATTAGCTAATGAATAGCTGTAAGGTAATGAAAAAAAAGAAAAAGAAAGAAAGATCACAGGACACTGGGATTCCAAAACAGAATGTCTATAAGTAATTCACACTCAGAGTAAAATGTCACTTTCCTTCTACTCTCCTTCTTACTAATTACATTTAGAACACATGTTCAACATTTGGTAGATACTGTTTGAAGGCAATTTTTTCTGGAAACAGCCTCAGGGTATCCTCCGCTCCCTTTTCATTATAGGAAAGTATGACCTAGAAACACTGAATAATAACCTTAAACCAAAAATATTTTCAAGTACTCATAAGAGTGGGTAGCCATTTTGGAGAAAAGATAGGTGCATCACTAGCAGAGAAATACAGCTATGTCATTTTTAAAATTATGCAGGAATTTTTTTTCACATTACATAGTGAAAAAATGAGAGGGACATTCTTAGGATATATTGCCAGATCACCACAGACATGAGCAGCTACCATGCATTTTAAGCAAATATTTAAACATTAAAACTTGCTGCAATCTGCCAAATCTCACCTCCCATTAAAGTTAATTGAAATAAAACTATCTGGATCATTTATGCTGAAAAAAGTACTTGAAAATTATTACAAAGTCAAAATTAGCGAGAACCATTTTTTCAACAATTACTGTTTGTTCAGGAAAGTAAAATTTCACAGTCTGGAGTTATCCTGTGAAATAAGGCATCCACTCTCACAGAACATAGCTATGGTATGTGGAAGAGGGAAAAGTGCATCATTTGTAATAAACCACTCCTCATAAACTCGGGTTAATTCTGCCAGACTATGTATTTGAATGTTAATCCCAAGAATTTGTATGGCCTCAACTTGACATAAGCGATAGGAACCTATATTTCTATCTTTAAGACATCATATTATGCCACTTATCTAACAGAATAATCATCTATAAGTTTGGGGCCCTAACACGTTATGGTTCTTTGCTTTTGTCTTTGCAAGCAGTTTAAGTATAATAAAAAGTAAAAACATAAAATATAGTATTAATTCACATAACTTACAAAATGATTTAAATGCTGAAAAGCATTTCGTACAGGAGCAAATTTGAAGAGAAATACTGGTGCATTTTATACCCCATTCAAAGCCAACCAATATCTTCTTACATTTCTTTCTGTACATTAATGGCACTCCGAATTGGGTGTCATGATTCTTGCCTGAAAGAAAAAAAAGTAACAGAAACGGTAAGCGTAGTTTACAATTACAGGGTCAGATTCACTACCAACTTTTGCTAGACAGATTTTGCCCACTAGATGAAAAGTAAGTTCCTGGCAGCCTTTACTGTTGAATTCTTAACAAAATGAATGATCCTCTACTTTAGTTAGAACTCCCAGAAAGAAGTTCAAGTGTCTTCCAGACTCTTAAATAGATACTTTCCAAGCTTTCTCTCTGCTGTCAAAAAAGTGAGATTATACTATAATACATGCATTAGCTGCCTTGCCTCAATTCCTCTGGGAGGCCAGACACTGCAGTTTTAAATGAGCTAAACCAGTGGTGAGAAGAAGTGTTGACATCAGCTATATTACAGAGAAGACTGTAGAGGTGTGACCTTCACTGTGAATTCACAGTAAGATGACAATGGATGGTTACCTTGTCACATCATCGCTACCAATTCCAACTTCGTAAAAGTGGAGACACAGTATGGGTCACAATCTGAGACAGGATGGATTTTAAGCAAGTCAGCCTGAGCCCAAGCAGACAGGAATCTAAGGTCTGTGAGATGGGAAAAGCCAGGCTACATCTTAGTAGCAAAGCAATTATCGAATAAGAGGACAAAGCTCTGCCCAGACCTTGCTTCTCCCCTCCCCTCCCCTGAGTCTTCCATTAACTCCCCAAAATATAGTTGCTCCCACTGATTGAAGATAGCACCATCTAGTCTATCACTTTTATGGCTGACGTATAAAGATACCTACATAATTGTCCCAATTCCGTGACAATTTAACAACTGGTTAAATGTATGGTAATTGTCAAATATATGGTTGTCTCTTTTCACTTTCTACCTTTTATTCATTATGTAATATTTGCGTCATCACTCCTGAAGAGTCAAGGAGTGGTGTCTGTGGCAAGTTGATATTGTATACTGTTGCAACTCTTATGTTTGTTTCTTGTATGGCTCCATGTTTTATACAGTGCATAGTATCATCTATGTACTTTGTAACCTCCTCTACTGATGGGGAAGTCAAGCACATCAGGGCCTAGCCTGAAAAATATTTTGTAATGATTGTGCGAAACATTTGATTCCTTGCCCCCTTTCCTCCTTCACCCTTATGCATGCTATCTTTTTCTCACCATCATGGGTCATCTGTGTTCCATTTTAAAGCAACCTCTAAGTCACAGGGTGGTGTTAGAGATTATTCTTTTACATCATTGTCTCACAGCTTGCTGGGGACACAGATGAACAAGTCCAAACAAGTCTTGGGCAAGGGTTCAGAAATCCTTTGTCTAAGGGAGACAGATAGACAAGACCAGGGGCGAGAGATAAACTGCAGATTAATGGCTGTGAAGAGGTCTTTTGTGTGGACTCATCTCAAGGAAGATGGCCATCTCAGGGGGTCCCACATGACTCTTGCTCAAACACCCAAGGATGTCACGTAGACAGAAAAAGAAGAAGGATATAATGGGGACCTACAATCATGAGGTTTAGGTTTTCTGGCAACAGATTCCTCATGAAGAAGAAGAGGTTTCTGACATGAGAAGCCTCATGACCTGCTTCTCTCCCTCCTGGACTTGCTCTGCTCTCTACCACAATGCTGAAAAAGAACAAAGGTGTCTACCATCAGATTCTTCACTACAGAATTCCTGCATGCTGACAGACTCTCCTGGGCCTGCTACCTGAGTCCTGCTGCTTCATCCTGAATTGGCTCTGTGACTTCTTCCTGCTACCTGCTTGCTGCCCAAGGCCAGCCATGCTGTTGCTGCTCTCCCCCCCTGCTGCTTTTGCCTCGGACCTTCAAAACAGCACACAATGGGAGCATGCAATGGGAGCACTGCTGGATGCTGGTGGTGACTATCCCCGCTTTACACTATTCTTGCTTCTTTCCTATCTCTTCTATCACCCTCCTTTCCCTCTCCATCTCCCTAATTAGGATTTATAATAAACTGGTTGGACCAACATTTGAACTATTGTTTCTTAATCTCACGCCGGGTATGCAGATATTAAAAGAACCTCATCTCCCTCCTATAAATTGGGGTGAGACAGGGATAAAGGAAAAAGGGTAGAGAGATCAGCCCCAAAACAAAACAGCAGCAATAATCTGAGGAGAAACAAACTAATTTACTAAATAACATACCGGAATGCAAGATAACACACTATAATACAATATGATTAGAATTGGAGCTAATAGATCAAATAAAATGAGAGAGAGTGTCCGAAAACTGAAGGCCTTACACTAATGCAGAGGTGAAATGTTCAGTCAGCATGAGAGAAGGGAGGAGAGCCTGTGTCATTTCTTGCAAAATCACCTGTACAAGCAGAAAAGTAAAATTAAAGTCTCTTAGGTGCATGAAGTATCACATTATTTTTATAAACCCACCTTCAGCAGAAAAAAAAAGTAAACAAAATGAAGACACTGAAATTTTTAAGTCAATTCTGTCTCTAAGCATACACTTATTTAGCCAAAACTGCCACCATGTAAAGTCAGCACAATGCAAGCATATTAAGGGAACTACTCACGATGTGCAAAAATTCAGCCTACCTGCATGTTTCTGGAAGATTAGGCCACAGAAAGAAAGTGAAAATATTTTACTCTAAAATATGAACCGAAAAAAAAAAAAGTTCTACTCCACTAAGTCACACAGTAAAACAAATTTTTATCATATGCTGAAGTCCAAAACTAGGCCACCAAACCCTATAAATAAATGAACAAGTCAACGCCATAAAAGACATTTATTTTGCTTGATACTTCCTAACTGCATTATCTTAATGCTGATATAATCCTGCAGTAAGATATTAATTTAAGATGTCAAAAAATATTACTTCATAAATGAACTGCATATAAAAACTGAAAACTGAAATAGAAAATTCTTCAGGTACTTGGTAGACATAATCACACACTAAAGATCATGTCAAGGTCAAAAAATCTCCCTACAAAAAACAGAAGTTGTATTCACACAGGCAGAACAGAACAGAGGGACTGTAGCCTGGTAAAACTATTCCAAAATTTGGAGTTGGTGGTGAATAATTGGACATCTTTTGATGTTATAAACAACCAAGGGGTTAACAGAAGCCACAGGTAAATAAACAATAAACTAGGTAGTAGACAAACAAATACGACTTTACTTCCATGTATGGAGCAGGTAAGATAGATACTGAAACCTCATATCCATTCCTGCCTGTTATGATTTTAAAATATTGAAAAGCTGGGGAGAGTTCTGAAGAGCCTGAGAGAAAACTCTGCTGTAAAAAACAGCTGGTTCTCCTATTAAATATATGCTTAAGAGTCTACAGGTTTATATATATAAAATCTATACAGATTTAATCTAAGCTTTATTAAAGAAGAAAAAAAGTAGAAACACAAACATCTCATGTCAGAAAGATCAGACCATATAAATTCAACTTAGAAGTGAGCCTTTCTATTTCATTGATAAATGTGAATGTCAATCACCATTAACATAACAAAGAACGGTAGGTTTTCCACTTCAGACACTGAAAACAACAGTTTTTCTTAAATATCCTTTAAAAAATGTATTCTTTAAAAAACTTACTTAGCTATTTTTCAAATTTTTTCTTTATTTCTGTTCAGCACTTTCTAATAATGACAATTTAAATAACTGTGCTTTTTCATTTCATTTCAATGGATTGCTGGCCAAGATCCCCTGGCGCGCTGCCCTCAAAGACAAGGATGTTGAGGAGAGCTGGCGGCTCTTCAAAGATGCCCTCCTGGAAGCACAAGAGGTCTCCATTCCTCTGAATAAGAAAGTGGGCAGGCGAGGTAGGAAACCGGCATGGCTCAGCAAGGACCTGCTGAGAGAACTGAGGGCGAAGAAAGGGGTGTACAAGCTCTGGAAACAAGGCTGTGTCACCTGGGAAGAATACAGGAATGCCGTCCGGACTTGCAGACGTGGGATCAGGGAAGCCAAGGCGCAGGCAGAACTGAACTTGGCAAGGGACGTGAAAAACAATAAGAAAACCTTCTACAGGTACATTGGCCAGAAGAGACAGGCCAAAACGGGCGTACCTACTTTGGTAAATTTAAAAGGAGAACTGGCTTCAACAGATGAAGAGAAAGCTGAGGTGCTGAATGAGTTCTTCACCTCGGTCTTCACTGGTGGCCAGGATTCTAGTCTTTTTCACGTCCCTGAACCCTGCATCCCCAAACCTCTATGTGGGGACCAAGGAGGTAAATCCCTCCCCACTGTAAGGGCAGAGCAAGTCCGAGAGTGCCTCCTTAGACTGAATGAATTCAAGTCTATGGGGCCGGATGGCGTGCATCCCAGGGTCCTGAAGGAGCCGGCTGAGGTGGTTGCTGAGCCGCTCTCCATCATATTTGAGAAGTCGTGGCTGTCAGGTGAGGTCCCGGATGACTGGAGGAAGGGTCACGTCACTCCCATATACAAGAAGGGGAGCAGGGAGGACCCGGGGAACTACAGGCCGGTGAGTCTCACCTCCGTGCCTGGGAAGATCATGGAACAGATCCTCCTGGACAACATGCTCGATCACATAAAGAATGAGAATGTGATCCGAGACAGCCAGCACGGCTTCACCAAAGGAAGGTCATGCCTAACTAATCTTGTGGCCTTCTATGATGGAGTAACGGCATTAGTGGACGAAGGGAAGGCGACTGATGTCATTTACCTGGACCTGAGCAAGGCCTTTGACATGATCCCCCACCACATCCTCATCTCCAAATTGGAGGGAAGTGGATTTGATGGGTGGACGACCCGATGGATAAGCAATTGGTTGAAAGGCCGCAGACAGAGGGTGGTGGTCAATGGCTCTATGTCCAGCTGGAGGCCGGTAACAAGTGGTGTCCCCCAAGGGTCTGTCTTGGGACCGGTGCTCTTTAACATCTTTATTAATGACATCGATGAGGGAATTGAGTGCACCCTCAGCAAGTTTGCTGACGACACCAAGCTGAGTGGTGCGGTTGATACGGTGGAAGGAAGGGATGCCATTCAGAGGGACCTCGACAGGCTGGAGGGCTGGGCTCGGGTGAACCTAATGAGGTTCAACACGGCAAAGTGCAAGGTTTTGCATTTGGGCCGGAAGAACCCCAGGCACCCGTACAGGCTGGGAGGAGTGGTCCTTGAGAGCAGCTCAGCAGAGAAGGACCTGGGGGTCCTGATGGACGAGAGACTGAACATGAGCCAGCAGTGCGCTCTGGCAGCTCGAAAGGCAAATGGGATCCTGGGCTCCATCAGGAGAGGGGTGGTCAGCAGGGACAGGGAGGTGATTGTCCCTCTCTACTCGGCTCTTGTGAGGCCCCATCTGGAGTACTGTGTCCAGGTGTGGAGCCCTCAGTACAAGAAAGACATTGAGATTTTGGAAAGGGTCCAGAGGAGGGCGACTAAGATGATCAGGGGGCTGGAGCACCTCCCCTATGAGGACAGGCTGAGGGAGTTGGGCTTGTTCAGCCTGGAGAAGAGAAGGCTGCGGGGTGACCTCATTGCAGCCTATCAATACCTGAAGGGAACCTACACCCACGAGGGGAGTAAACTCTTCAAAAGGGCTGACAACAGCAGGACTAGGGGAAATGGATCGAAGTTGAAGGAGGGAAGATTTAGGTTGGATGTTAGGGGGAAGTTCTATACAAGGAGAGTGGTTAGGCCCTGGAACGGGCTGCCCAGGGAGGTTGTGGATGCCCCGTCCTTGGATGTGTTTAAGGCCAGGTTGGACAGGGTCCTGGGCAACCTGATCTGAATGTGTGTGTTTGGTGGCCCTGCTAGGCAGGGGGGTTGGAACTACATGATCCTTGAGGTCCCTTCCAACCCGGGTGATTCTGTGATTCATTTATTAAAATCATTTAAAAATATATTTTTGTTTTCCTAGATACTCTTCTACTACCTATATGGATTGCTTGCATAATTTTATACAAATTAATTATTCCACCAAAGTTTAGTAAAGGAGGACCTGAGTAAATTCTCTGGGTTATAGCACTTAAGATAAAAAAATTGTTTCTGTCAAATAAAGCATTCTGGTTATCCCTACTGCTTAAAAATTTCTGAATTTGTGTGGATACGTGTTTGATTCTGACCATTACACATTTCATATGGAACTGAAACAACAGACCACAAATTTAAATACAAAAAGCAGGTGTTCAGCATTCCGAGAATGCAAAGGGCTTCTTTCATAAAACTCTGAAACAGTCATGAAACATGGGGATGCCACATCTTGTAGTATCATAAACAACAACTTTCCCCCCTTCAAGTTAATAAAAGTAACAAATTTAAGACCTTGACAGCTTGATAACCTCACTATTTTATGTTTCTGCAAATATTTGCTCAGATACATGCAGAAAGACAGATGCCTTTTTACAGTTCAGTTAACCATGCTAGTGACCTTAGGATTGGCTTATACAGGTTTAATCTAAGCTTTATTAATTGCTTTTTGGAAGTGGCAGGGTTGTAAATAAAAGATTGATTGCTTTTAATAGAAAGAGATAATCAGTTATCATTCATGAAAGTTAGCAGGATAATAAAGAAAACTACAGAAAAGTCAGTTTAGCAAGACTTCTAGATTTTTCTATATTTGCTCACCCTACTACTAACTAAGAATTTAAATACACCTATTAAAACATGCACTAACACTGGTTAAATTTGTAAATGAAGTTTGTAAGTACATGTTTAGGAGAACTAAACAGAGAGAAACTTTATTCATGGTGATGCTGATACAAAGTCATCATATCTCAGCAAAAGGATAAAATAATCTGTTATGGTGGGTCTACACACAGCCTATGGCTAAAGTGCTTGGTATTAACATTTTGCATTTCTCTAATCCAGTACCTAAAGAATCCAGCTGTCTTATGACTTTCGTTAAACTAGATATCTTGTTATGCAGAAAAAGTAGAGCACAATGTAAATGCCAAACGAAGAACTTAAATTATTAATTTAAAAAATCAAAAATATAACCAAAATGCAAAAGACAACAATTACTATTAATACAATTACAGAGTTAGTGATAGTCTAAACACATAACAATGTGATTAACAGTACTACAACTAAAAGTATTTAGCCAATAAAATCTCCTACTATTACCTTTTTTCAGTGCACATTATTCTCACCTTTTTCACTGCTCCTCTCAAGATCAACAGATCACATCAAAGATTTGGAAAAGTGGCAGAGCCGTAGGATCTACAACAGAAGGTTGATCTTTATGACAGAGACATGAGCAATTCCAAGGTTTTTAGAGCATTTTAGACCTTGCTCTTTTTTCACTGGTCTGTAACTTCATGTAACTTCAACTTTGCTTTATATGGTGCATTGTAAATGTTAGATAACGATTCTTAATCTTTTTTATTATCCCCCCCCAAAAATGTGGGTTTTTTTAGTTTCTAGATTTGTATTACTTTCAACAAACTTCAGTTGTGTTTTTCCAAAGCTCTGGATTACCATCCCTAACCTACAAGTGAAGGCTGTTTGCTAATTGCTATTGTTCAACTGACTGATGTGTCAGTAGACTGCTATCTGAGATACTGAAATTATGAAACCTGAGATGGCTAGAAAAGAAAAAAAAAAAGGAAAATTATTTTAGTTACACTGCCTCAGAAGTTAATGAAACTATCATAAAATTACTATTAGTTATGAATAGATATGGTTCTGCCTGATTGGAAAAGATGATTTAAAACTCTAGAGAAAGCATCTTCTGTAGGCTTTTTTTGTTTGGTTAGTTTTTGTTTTGGTTTTTTGGGGTGTTTTTTTTTTGTTTGTTTGTTTGTTTGTTTTTGGTTTATTAATGCTTGAATAGCTACATATGTTCCTTGGAAATGGTGAATAGGTTGAGATTCAGCTGAAAATCAGGCAGAGTAAAGAAAAGTAGGAAAAGAATTACCAGCAATACAGTTTGTAACAAATTAATTACTTGGGAAAAAAAATGAACTTAAGACATGACCTTTCTTCTTGCATAGAAAGTAGAAGACAGGTTTAACTATTTGTGCTTCACTAGGGAATCTGTGTATTATCCAGTTCATAAAGAGATCAAGGATTTGAACTTCCAGCTTAATTTTAGAAGGACTGAACTCTGGATTCTAGTGCAGATGCAATACTCTATGGAAGAACTCCACAGAATAATCCTGAAAAAAAAAAAAAAAAAAAGAAGGTTCTGCAAATGCCCTGCTATGGAACACTATCTCCTGGAAACTAACAGAATAGCACTGCTTTAAATATTTATGAATTAAACTGGTAAGAATATTTGTAATGTGCATGAAAGAAATTCATCTTGCTTAGGTATCTGGGCAGTATGTCCTACAACTAACAGGGCTTTTCCATTACTAACAACATTTTCAAGTGATGACAAGATAAACTTGCAGAATCAGAAATTCAATAACCTCCCCCATATGTCTGAGCAGAAGAGAACTTGAACCAGAAGGAAATTAAAATTCATAGTGTTTCCTATCTTTACTTAAATATTTGCAACCAGAAAGAAAAAAAAAAAGCATTACAAAACAGGGCACAAAACTTTTCCTACAGGCTGTTCTTGACATCTACAGAGTTTACATGAGACCACGCAGGACAAGCCAAAAGACGGCAGATCAGTAAGTTTCAGGCATGTGCTACTTTCAGTATGGCAACCATGCATCGCCATATTGAGCTTTTTAACAAATATCTCTGCATGCCGCCTGTTAACTGAGGGCAAATGATGGAATTAATATAGGTCTATAAAAGAACTGTAATAAAGCTAGTAGAGGAGGCTGGGACTATCAGCTAGGATGACATACCTACGTAGATAAGGTATGAAACCATGACAGGATAATTGATTTCCTGACAGAACAACAAGACTCAGCTGCAACCTTTTTAATACAGTGCCAAGTAAAGAATGAATTGGGGTTAGTCAGGACAGGAACTTTTCCCATCTCTTTAAAGTCAGAATAACAAGTGGAACAATTTAGTGTACTTTTAATAATCAGTGACAGAATAATACACAACCACCAATGCTTTGATGAAATAGTCTGGGCACGTTCAGTAGCGTCATCTGGTTGTAAGGCATCAGCAAAATCTTATCACAAAGAATTCCTATCTTGAATCACATCTTTTTAAAAATATACTGGGAATTATACACAAATAAATAACGTTTACATTTTCATTAAAATGAAAGACTGTAAAAAGTGACCTCTGATTCAATTGCTCTCAGTCAGAAGACATGTACATACCATTGTATATATGCACATAGGTAATCATAACAAAGGTCTCTCTAAAGGAAAAAGATTCCATGGAGCTATTCTTCATAAAAGATACATAGCATACATATTAATATACATATTATAAGCCATACTTAATGTAACAACACTCTAACGGTCTATTCAAAGCCAAGATTTAAGGATGTTTATTAAAAACTAGTAGAAAATAAACATCACTGATGTGATCAAAATCCTTTTTTGGCCTAAGGATCATGCCTGCATTCTAATTAAACAGTTCTAAAGCTGCTAATAACATATAATTAAAACGATGCTATAAAAGTTGAATCTGTTGGGGATTAAGATACAGTTGGATTATGCCTAATCACAAGTTTCTTCCTGTTTGCCAAGGCTTTATTAAATATTTTATAGCATTCATGGAACAAGAAAACTTGTACTTGATACTAAACAAATGTCATTGTTTTATTGCAGAACAAAAAGTTCAAGATAAATCTTCCACAACGATCACTTCCTTGATAACTCTGATTTTAAAAATGTAATATACCTAAGAAATATTGGTAACACTCTCAAAACACTCAATATTACCAGAATTCTTGATTTTGCTTAACTGCCCTGGAAACAATCAATATCTGAATTTCTTCAACTGGGATTTCTGGAAAATAACGAATAAATTGAAATTCAAATAAAACAAAACTACATCACCTGTAAATATTTCAGTAAAGCAAGGCACACACATCTACAGAGGTGTTTCACTTGGCTTCTTTCTCATCCTATCTGGGTCCCAGTTCTAACCTACAATATTCAGCTGTGCTGGTATAAATCCGGAATGTACCTTTACTCAGTGCAAAATTAACAGAACTGCACCACTTTGGATATACCTCAGAGTAAGCCTCAATGAAAAATATTGGCTATTAATGACAAATTTTATTTTGTTTTTTAAATATTGTTAGCTTGGTTTGTATTCTTATTCTAAATTGAAGCTCCCAAAAAATCCAGTGTTTCCCAAGTGATTCACATTGCAGGCTCTTCTTTCTTTTTGTTGTTTGTTGGTTTTCCTTTTTTTTTTTTTTTTTTTTTTTTTTTTTTTTTGAAGTGGTTGCAGAGGGCAATAGGAGTTAAAGTTCCTTCACATATCACTTAAATCACAGGTGAGCTAAAGAGAGCAGTTTTATTACACAAGCTGAATAAAGTATTAAATGTCTATCCCCTTTGATATAAAGCATCACAGAAGTCCTCCAAAACTCAATACCTTATCAGACAGACAATAGGCTGAAACACTACTTAAAATCAAAAATAAATGCTTTACCAGAGTAGAAGGGATGTAAATCCTAATGGCTTGAACTTTTAAGTACTTTCTTTTAAAAACCTCCTCCACAACTCTCCAGACACTTTTTAAATGAGATGAGGGGGAAAAAAAAAAGCCAGCCTCAGCATTTAAATTAGAGCTATGGTTTAAGAACTGCTTTCCTTTACCCATGAAATACAATCTACCTAATTATTATAATTTCTGTGCTTTTTCCTTTATGAGAAAATATTGACCTTTCCTATAGCTGACACTAAAAGGCTTTCCTGCAATGGCAACTCCGCAGCACCTCTTATTCAAAGAATCACAACTTAGAATTCACTAGGAGAGGAAAAAAGGGAGAGAGCAAAATTAAGCGTGAAAAACATGTATCTGCCTCAGGACTTGACAATGCTGTGTTCACAGCATGGTGTGGGAGACCCAGTAACAAGTGATGAAAGCCAACCAACAGTCGTTGGTTTATAATAGGGGTGTTGCCCTCAATCTCTGAGGAAGGGATGTGTGTGGTATCACTAACAATCAATTTCTGGGAGCAAATATACAATGCTACCCTGATTCTAAAGAAAACTGAAAAACTTCTGCAAAGGGAAGACAAGCTTGAACAATCTAGTTGAATGAACAAAAGAATAAGAAATAGGATTAAATATGGGAGGATGGCAGCTAAATGCAGTGGTCAGGAAAATCTGTCCTTCAGAGATAGCTGATGCTGGAGAAATAAGAGAAGTCCTCCATGCTTGAAAAAGAAACTTGCCTATATACTGATTCCAAATTCCCCCTATTACCAGAAACATCTCTGTCATTTAAAAACAGAAAAAAGATAAGAAAGAAAACAGCAATGCTTACAAACGTGCTTCTTCATTTCGTTTTTTATAATATTGTCTACGCTTTGCTGGTGACATTTTCTAAATCAAATTTGTAGAAGAGAAAAACATATGGATATTAATCTGTCTCCGGCAATTCTCTCACGTCTTATTTCTTCCAAAACAGAGAAGCTTTAATTCCACTAGAGGGAAATATCTATCTGTGCTAGATCAATAGACCCTGAATGTTCAATTTTTTACACATCTTCAATTTTCACATTGCACTTGACTCAGCCATCCTCAGAACATAAATACAGAAGTCTAAATGTGAGAATGTTCACAGACTTGGTAAGATTTTATAAAATATTTTTTGTGGATTTGAATGTTTCAGGAAAGATAAACAGGTACTAAAGTCATAACTGCATGATACAATGCTTCAAAAAAAGAGCCTCTTAAGATATTCTTACCCACATGTGTTTGTTGTATTTTACAACAGACTGGTTCTTTTGTTCATGCCCTGACTGCTAAATACGTATGCAGTCGCAAAGAAACGAAATACCATAGTATGGGAACAAGAATGAGTAGCAGGACATAGTAGAACATGGTCTTAAGCAAACAGAAGTTCTGAAAGCTTTGTTCATGAATTCTACAAAAAAGTCATGAAACCTAGAAGACAATTTAAAATATAGAACAGTTCCTTCCACTGATGTAAATCACTCTAGCTTCAGAGTTTCAGATCTTATACTGAGATCTCATTCTCAATTCTTATTGAGAATGGGAAAACACCACTGAACTGAGAGCTTAACCAGTTCTGATAACAGAATCACAGAGAGGTTGAAGTTGGCTGGAATCTCTGAGCCCAAGTGGTGCAACCCCTGCCTAAGCAAGGACACCCAAAGCAGGAACGGGCCCATGTCCAGGCAGCTTTTGGAGATCTTGAAGGATGAGACTCCACATCCTTTCTGGGCAGCCTATATCAGTACTCCACAAACCATGCAGTAAAGAGCTTCCTGATTTTTAGACAGAAGACCTATCCCGTCCAGTTACTGTGAATGGTCAAAGACAGAACATATATAAACATCTAGAATCTATAACATTCTAAAAACAATTCTCCTACACTTTTTTAATTTACATTTAGAATCAATTAGCTCTTCTTTGCCCTTTTGATGATTATATAAACCAAAAGTGGCTCCATTAGCTATAGTACAAACTAGGTCAAAATAAGGCCCAAAGCTGACCTATTTAGTCCACAGCTATTTCTCTTTTTTTTCCTATTTCCCCTAGAATGTAATGTGTTCATGGTATTTTTTAAAGATTAACTTAAGATTTTCTTAAAAAAACAAACAAACAAACATGATATCTACAGCTACTACTCACTTCTTGTCTTCTTTTCAATCTCACAATCTTTAAATCATTTTTCACTATCCTCATTTGTTACATTGCTTTACTTCAGGGCAAGTTTTTAATTAAATACTCACAATATTTGCTGTAAAAACATTCCATAATTTCTGTGGTGGCTAAAATAAGATCATAGGCATCTAACCTGTACTTTAGTGAAATGTTTAATTACCTGTCTTCAAAACAGGCAAAATCATAAAATATACCTTCTAAAGGAGATAACAAGCTTTAATTCAGGATGTTTACAACCAAAGGGAATCACATTAACTGCAGATGTTAATTTACCATAACAAGACAGGTCTACTGCGAACTACTCCTTTTAAAAAGAAAAACATTTGAAATAATTATTTTAACTGCAGGTGTTGGTAGTGGCTCAGCAGGAACAAAAGTATCATTTAAACCCATCCGTCTTTCATCTGTGTTTACAACCACAGCTTTATTCATTCTGACAGTAGACAAACACGACTAAAAACAGCTTGTTTACCCACTTGTTAACAGCAGAAAGGCATCATTTTGGGGCCACACTATTGCAGTGTGTTTGTTGTTCTGACTCAAAAGCCTTTCAATTATTCTGATTGAAATGACCATAGCTAAAACCTTTACTAGCTCTCTATATTATCCACTTATTTATGCAATGCTCTGAAAATAAAAATTACTGATTTACGCCATTAATTTTTATTCTGGTACTTGGGTTTGGATTCTGATTAGTATGAAAAGATTCTTAGTAAATCTAAGTACACACTGTTAACAAAACTTGGGAAATGTACTTTCAATAGTAATTGCGTGCTGCCTGACTTCATCTTCCCAAGAAAACTGATTATTTCTTAGAGTATAAAGACTTACATATGTCTTTTTTAGTACAGTTTCCTTAAAAACTCTCTTGATTAGTGGAATAAATATGTAAAACATTGAGATTAAAAGCAATTTTTCTTTACCAGATAGCTCTTGATTATGACAGTGTTCTGAAAATAGGGCTGATAATTGCTGTTATGCACATATCCTCCAGAGAATGTACATAATTCATCTGAGTATACTATAAACCATGCTAAAAAGTGCTTGTTGCATGAAAAATTGAAATCAACAACTGCAGTGCAAGAACTATCAAACTTTTCCCTGACTAAAATATGCTGCAAAATTTCTGAAAAACTGAGGCAATTCTGCATGAACTAGAAAGTAAAAGACAGCTTAAGTCAAGTGATACCAACTGATCATAGAATTGTCAAATTTAAATCCTGGCTTCCAATATGACATTATTTACCATCTACTAAAAGCAGAAGTAGAAACGTATAAGCTTATGCTAAATAATTTATTGAAACCTGGCCAAAGTATTACATGTGAAAAGATTTATATAAATTAGTAGCATGAGAGGGGATAATGGCTGGTTGCTCACACTCACACAGACAGACAGTTCAGTTAAAGAAATATCTTGGAAAATTTCTCCCATCTACCTCCTTCCTTTTTCTTTGCATATCTCCACATTTTGGTTTGACCTCTTCCTAGTCTCTTTAAACCCAAAGAAAAAAATACTAGATCAGAATGATACACTATCTGTAGCTCTGGCAATCCAGAAAATTATTTGTATTCCACATCCTTCAGTGCCAACTCTGCCACAAGTCTATGATAAATATATGCATACCCATAATCACACAGTATTCTGAAGTATTTTTCTCATGATTTATAAATGTCTATAAACACTGACTAAAGTGTGAGGACTTCAAGAGTTTGGTGATTCATGATTAACTCTGTTTGACTGTTATTACATATGAAATTAATTTGCTTCGAACCTGTAACCATTCCAATCTCATGCGTGTCCATTTGGACTTTAGAAGGTGAACAGCACAATATGAATTTTAATAAGAAAGTACGTAAATAATGGATTTCCATTTTCCAACAATTGAATTAAAAATAATGCACTGGTATGTGAATTATTCCTCACAGGTATCTAAATAATTTTTCTTTTCTACTTAGAAAAATCAAAATTGGACTTTTCATTGAAGTTACATTTATAACACAAAACCAGCATTTAAGATCAAGCCGTGCCTCTTCAGTTTCACATCTCATACACTATATAGAGTTCATGCAGAATTTGCTATAAAATTGATATAAACATTTAAATCAGTGATATAAAAATTTAAACGTAATATAAAAATGTCAAAAATTATTCTTTCACAGATACATTGGTCTATGGTAAGGACACTACTAACGCTATGAAGATGTCAGTAAACTCAGGAGATGTGATTTGGCAAACAAAAGTGGTAAGAAAGTCTATTAGTGAGATTTTTTCTTGTTATCAAAAAAAATTTGAAGTCATTCTTTTCTCAAGAAAATACAAACCCAGCACAATATCTGTCCCATTGTCTTTTCATTTTACACTGCTTAAAAGCTAGTTTTGATCTTTATCTCTTCCATGCTACATGTCTGTTCTTTATTAAGAAATACATGGAAGCAGAAGTAATTTCCAATTAAGGCTGAACAAAATTCACATTAAAATTAATGCTCTACATTGGGAATGCTTTTGAATAATCATTGTCACAACTTACTGAAATGTCTGGATGAGAAATTAATCAGTTACTTAAAGGTGCTATGGTAGTTGAATCAATGATTTTTCTTGCTTTTCAGGATGCCAGCTTTAAACAGAATAAAGACTGCTGAAGTCCACTGTATTCTGCAGTCTTTGTGGAACCTTTTGCTCTCCCTCTCTCTCTGTCATCATTATTGAAAAACAGGGAAATTTCTGCACAGTTTTTGCATAGTTTAGGACATTCATCCCCCTTCAGTAGTCCTGGGTGTACCATTCTGTTTGCCTAATTCAACTCTTTGATCACTTTGGGGAGAAGTGGAATAATACAGCAATCAGAATCTCTGCTACCTCCTGCTAATCTGGATGCATTCCTAAAGAGCTCCCATTATGGACTTCAACCTCATTTTGCATCCCCAGTGATGACTGCTTAGTCTCTTAACAGGTGGACACGTCTGTTCTGCTCTGCCAAACTCAACTTACGGTGACTGTGCTTTGAAATATTTGCATAGCTTATTCCAAATACGGTGCGCATCTGTTCATATCCAGTATACTTTGTAATTATGGTTTACTTAAATAAAAAGAGATACTTATATATTTTGCAGTAGCAGGACAAATATATATTTAGAATATTCTAAGAGACCTAAGTTTCCATTAGTTTTGTTATAGTCACTGAGAAATTATGTATTCTAATTTTTCTAAAATCATAGAAGTATATAGTATGCAGAGAAACATGGTTTGATAAAAAGGATATATAAGATTATCTAACTAAATATTGTGGAGAGTATGAAGAGTAATTTGGAAGGTACTTATTGAGGTCTCCAGTGAAAATAGATATTTTTCTAGGAATACTTGGAGAAAGAGAGCTGCATTTTGTTGTTGTCCTATGTAATAATTGGGGATGACTTAATATTAGAGCAGTAATTTGTTAATTCCATGCTTCTTCCCAGATATTTTTAAAATACCTTCTGAGAATAGGATGAAAAGTCTGTGGAAACTCAAATCTGTGGGTTTTATCAGGTTCCTATCTCAAGTTTATTAAGAGCATAAGTCTGATTCACCAGGATGGCTCAAATGGTCAATTATTACTTTGGAGAACAGGTAGAATTAAATGCACAGAAGAATTTGTGTGTTATACCAACCTGTCATTTTACGCACATAGATAAAGAACTGAGGACCTCAAAAATATTGCTTTTTACTCTGGAGGCACTTAAAATCTCAGGGCACTTAAGACTTCAGCAACAAAATTCTGTATTTGTTCAAGAGCGTCCTCGTTTTCTCAAGGCTGGGTGTCTGCTATTCAAATTCTATTCAACTCTGAAAACTAAACATTTCTCTGTTTATCTTATTAGGAAAGCCTCATGTAAAAGATTACATCTGGCATAAATTACCCTATATTTTAGAGAGCTCATTCCTTTAATCCAAAATTCTGGAGTCTTGCCCAAATAATTTCCTAGGCTTTTCAGTGACAGAGTCAATTTCTCTTGTTGAAACAATGCATGAAATAATATATATTAACACAACTAGAAAAATCCTACCTAACTGTGTATAGAGTAGATACGTAACTATAATGTTATGCAATTAAGGAAAATAGCAATTATGAAACAATATGGCTCTTTATGCCAGCTACAACGCTTTCATGGAAAGGACTATGAGTAGTAGATTTCAAAGTTCAAAGGAGAAAGCTTGAAATCTATTTACATCCGGAAAGAGACAAGATGTACAAGATTGCTCATTCCGCAACCATTTCATAAAGATCTTTTCCAGCATGTTGGCTTTTCTGCTAAGCAACACATCAAGCCTTATATCTTGATGATATCAGGGAGTCAGATATCTCACTGAGGCAGATGTGTCTTAGTGGAAATATCAATAAGAAGATCCTACAGTCCTATTGTAAAGTGTCATTTTCAATCAGTTTCTTAATTACAAAGTTCTCTAATCAAATACATTTTTATCTTTGAAGCACATCACAATCTATACACAAAAACCACACATACCCCTAGCTTAAAAAATTCTCTCCTGATTAAAAATCAGTATTAGAAAACGATTTAATTATTAACAAGATCAGATCTTTCTTATACAGCTGAGGTCCAATTTTACTTTCAAATCTGAACTACCTAACATTTATACATATAAACTCAAATAATACTCAAAGGTCTACAATATTCTGACCTTAAACACACATTCAAGTGTGAATCTTCTCCATTTCTCAGTGCCACTTGAATTACACTTGGCACAAAATTCTCAAGGGCCTCCCAGCCCAACTTGGAAATCAAACTGTCTGGAAAATATTTCAGGCAAGACCAAGAACCAACTCATCAAGGACATTATCAGGGATGGGCTTTATGGTGCAGTAGATAAATTGTGAGTACTCTCCCAAATGCTGAATACAGATCTGAAGCAGAATTCCAGGTAATTTTTTACTTCTAAATTAAACAGAAATATCTGGGTTTAAGAAGAAAAAAAATGTGAGGTTGATGGGCCACATTTCCTCTTTTTCACAGACTGGAGAATCTTTGTTTTGTGGGTTTTTTTTGTTTTGTTTTTGCCAAAATCATTATGTTTCCTCAGAAGGTTTTGGTAATCAGAATACTTCAGTCTTCTAAATTTGAGGCGTATTTGGTAGGATTTAAATAAGTTCATTTCCTGTAGATCTCCAGAATTTGCTTCCCCTAAGTTGTCAGAAAAATAATCTATAGTACATACTCGTTCGGCCACCTGGAGTTTCATCTACTACTTCAGCTGAGTTCATCCATTACACTATCTAATTTAAAGATCAACACTCCAGAGTTATAATTCTCTAATGAAAAACAGAACTAAACTTATGCCTGCATAAAGGAAAGGAATCATGGCCAGCTGCCCTATTAGCTCAAGAGTCCCCAGAAAGTAGTCCAGCTGAGTAAGTTGGCTCCAGGTGGCTGCAAATGTGTCTTTTACTTCTTCACAGTCCAATGGTTTTCCATTCCAGTGCAAGGTTCACAATCCTATAGTCCAAGACCTTTCCTCCTATGTTGTAATTTTGGTTGATTTAAACCTCAGCATTGAAATTCTATGCATTTATACACATATAAAGTAAGTCAACTATGACAAGTTGTGGTACATTTCGTTACACGTTGCACAAAGAAATTATACCCTTTCACAAAAACAACATTCTGAACAAGGAACTAATAAACTGATATGAACTATTTGTATAAAACAGTTTCCAATATAAATTTTTTTTATTTTTATTTTTCCTGCTGAAATCATGCCAAAGATCAGGGAGTACATGTCCATATAAGATTTAAAAGAAGAAATGCAGTTAAAATTAAGCTTACACCCAGTTTATATAGTAAATAAATCATTTTCTCTTGATATTCGTACCTCTACCACTTTCTATTAAATACATAAAAATTTAGATGATGCCCGTTGCATTTTATCACTCTAGTTTAGTACCAGAAAAGTTGAACTATTGCCACTGATGTCTCTGGCACAGAGTATGCAACACACTTCATATCACTAAGTGAGAGTAAGAAAAAAGTCAAAAACTTTCCTGTAGGCTTTTCAAAGCCTCCATTTTATCTGCTGCTTTTTGCCTTACCTGCTGAAGTCCAACATCCATTTTCTCTTAAATTCCCAAGATGCCTAAGGCATCGTGCAAAGCCTGTGCTTAGCAGCCATGAAACTGTGGACCCATCCCAGTACAATTTCTTTAACAACTTGTTTTATTATGGGATCTGACGCAGCCTGAAATGCATGAGATAAACTTAGAATTTTCTACAATAATTTTCTACTGAAGCAAAAACAGGTGAAAGGAATTTAACTTCTGGTGCAAATTCAATTACCAACCTAATTCACCTCTCTGCCTTTCTGGGATTAAGTAAAGCAGTACTGGGATACCTCAGCAGCAGTGGAAGGAAGCAAGCAATTATTGTCAAGCTTCAGTTATTTGAAAGATGGAAGGAGACAAATAGACGTTTTATAATTAACTCATAATGCTTGAAATAAACTGGGAAAAGTTCTGAATTTAACATTCTGCAAAACGTTCTGAATATGAGATTCTACTATAGTGGCCTATTCTACCCAAGAGAAATAAAACTTTCCCATGAAACACTCTGGACAATGTTGCTATTGGCTTTTGTTTGCCCATTGCTGAAGAACATATATTAGAAATGTACAGCAGCATACTTCTTGTTCTGAATCAGAAGCTTTGTTATCTCCTTATTTCTTAGAGTCATTCTTGTTACTTCTGCTATAAATGACTTTTAATGAGAAGGAGGTTCACAGTGGAAACAAGGACACTCATTTGTAGGTACTTGCTTTAACTTAAGCTGAAGATAGTCAATTTTACGACTTTGAATTTTCAGAAAGCAGAATTCTATTTTCCAATTCTGAATTCCCAGATATTTGTCTTCCACCCATCTGGGAACTCAAAGACAAGTGAGCAGTACTGAAAGGGTTAGCTGTCCATGCATTCCTCGCAGGCACCTTCAGACAGTAAATCTCAAATACAGCAGTGAATAACCTCAGATCAGCAGAAACCTAAAAGTGGTTCACTGTGCTGCATCTTTTCTATCTCAACTGTCTCACAATCTTGGAAACTATTTGCTAATTTAATTTGTTGTGATTAATACATTGTTCCAGTGTTTCCTGCTGCTATAGTCTGCAGGAGAATTTAGTTATAATGATGACTAAATTCAGCAGCAGATTTTAACAACAGGAATTATAGCATCATTATGCAGAAATGGCTAGCAAATTATGCAATTGTATCTATGACAATATAAATTTCAAATATATTAAACCTCTTTTTGTTACTTTAAGCTGTTAGCCTGGGTGCCAGCCAAAAATGTAAAATTTACAAATGCTTTTTTTTGTTGTTGTTGTTCAGAAGACTAGGTCTGTATTACATACTGATGAAAAATTTGTCTGTGCTTACAAAAACTAAATGCACATGGCAAGTTATAAGTAGCATACAATATGACTCAAATGTCTTAGAAATGTACTGATAAGCATAGATCCCATTGCAATTTATGAATGCACAAAAATGTCAAGTCAGCAAATTTGAGGAGCTTTACAAAATGAACAAAAGAAGTAGCAAATGCTTATCAGGCATTTACTGAATGGCTCTTACTGAAAGGTACAAACAACTGTATTTTTGCTCTAATGAACTTTCACTAGGAATGCACATGACTGCAAAAGGATAAAAAAAAAAAAAAAAAGGGCTTGTGACTGCAATTTGAGAACACTGCAAACACTTCATAGTATTCTAAATAATTTGCCAAGCAATGACAAATGTTGCAAGTAACAGGTGACAAATTACAAAATCTTTTCCAGCCTTTCACATGCAAACCAATCAAGACTTTAATGAACTCCCTTCTCTCCATTTCCCCTAGTCCCCTGATCCTCAACTATTTAACACATTCTAATCTCCACAGGTTAAAGTCACTGAATTTTTTTTCATCCTCAATTTCCCTCTTTTGCCCTATTCCACTTTCAGTGCCCACACTCCTTCCAGCTTACCTAATATTCCTACTACGAGCAGTAGGCTCAAAGTGGCATCTGTTATGAAGTTAAACTCCATATGATTCTCAGAGTGCAATCCTCAGAATGCACTGCATGTCCCAGAAAATGAAAGAACACTTTTGGGAAAAAGAATAGCCAACTTCATTCCATCAGATCCAAAGCATCATTTTTTTTCCTTCCTCTACCTCATGTTTCATTGTCTGCTAGCAGAACCTCAAAGAACAACTCTGAGACTTCTGAATCCTTCAGAGGCTTCAGCACTGAACTGTTTGGAAACCACCAACTGCATATCAGCCTTAGCTGATCTCATCACGGTATTCTTACTGTGGGCATGCCATCCAGGGACACCAGCAACATTATCTTTCAGAACAGAAATGTAATCCTGCATTGCATCTAATATATCGAGCTGCAGTAAGGTCAAGGTTTGTTATTTTCAAAATGGAGCAGAAATAAATGAGTACAACCACAAACCAAACACCACAACCTTCATTCTGCCCTGTTCCAGATTTTCATTGCATGTTCAATCACCTGCTGCACAAGACTTGATTGTTCTATTGCCTCCTTCTCCAGACCACTTTTTACTAATTTCTGGTAGCACAGTAAAAAGTGCATGTGGGAAGGCAAAAAGAAGAAAACCAAATTAAGTACACTGTTTGTACAAGAGCACACTTCTGACAGAAATAAAATATTTATTGTTGAAAAGAAATGTATGAAGAATAGGTAAGTTATAAGAATAAAGTAATGATAGATTATCTTGTTTTTATGGGCCTGTGACATATGTGGAGGCTACTCAAACCAAACATATCAACAAAATGTGTTACCATGTCCTTAATTTCAGCTGTGTTTCATCTAGCTTTCCAACATGGGGATGTATAAATCCTTTTTTTTTTTGGCTCAAAGCTTGCTTCTGAGGTATTTCTTGTGATACACTGACTTGTCTAGGAGATGAGTGATGGGTGTTGTCATGTTGTCATGTGGCAATCAACATCACTGTGTGGACAATTATAGCTGTTTGCCTTCGGAAGATAGTGCTCAGGACTGTTTACTGGCAGAAGATCTAGCCTGTGACCAAATAACTCCAGCTTGCTATAGGGACTGGGGGATAATGCCATTCTTCCTATCTTCTTTCCTATCCTTTCTATCACCCTCCTTTCCATGCCCATTACCCTGATTCATTATAGCGTCCGTCCTCATCTTTCTCATCTCCATGATTAAGATCTGTAATAAACTGGCCGGACCAACATTTGAACCATTGTTTCTTAATCTCACATTGGGTATATATTAAAAAGAACCTCCTCTTCCTCCTATAAATTGGAGCAAAACAGGGGATCAAGGTAAGTTGATAATTTCAGATCATTTCTGTTGTGGCACTTTTGACAAAATTGTCCTTGTGTTTGCATCAGATAGAAAATAATAAGTACAACAGTTCCCTGGATAACTAAAATATAAACTTCTGAGCCTACTTCTTAATAAACGTATGCATTTGTCTTTTGGGGAAAAAACAGCACATTTTATTCATTTCCTCACTATGTCACACAGTATTATCTCCAAGGACACACTATGGGCATATGTCTGCACTCAAAACAAAAACAAACACATTTACTTACAGAAATGCCATGCTTCTGCAGTCTCTTGCAGAGAAGATTATAAAGTAGTATAAGAATTTATTGTAATAACTAATTTCTAACTTAGATTATAATTTATTATGAATATTATAGAAATGAAAAATATCATTCAAATTCATAAAAATACAAAGATTCTGTTGCTTGAACATATGGATTAGAACCGTCAGCAGCAGAAAGCCTTAGGCAAGCCATATCTCTGTTTTAACTCACTGAAAATGAGTAGGATCTGGCAAAAGCTGTACAGACCATAACATCCCCATCTCAAGAAATTGCATTTAAATTCATATACAGAGTGTACTAGACACTTTATAGCCTATCTTTGGCTATAAAGACTTGTCTTGTGTCCCAGAGAGCTTCTACTCTCAAAGACAAATTGAGTGTAGAGAGTACAGGATAATGAAAACTAAGTTTCATATAACTACGGAGTTTGCAATAGGAATTCAGAATAATATTTATTATAAATTTGCAAAGTGTTAGGAAAGAAAACTCACAACAAAAATAATTCCCAACACAATTGTGCATGTTGAATTCAAACTGAAATTTTTGTGAGGTCTTGATTAGATCAGAGACTTATTAAAACTGTAATCCTGCATTTTTCTTTACTGCTGCTGGATAATTGCTCTTTTTTTTTTTTTTTTTCAAAGAGGAGGTCATGTAATTATTATACATGTCTTTTCATTGCTCCTTTGAGATTTGCTGGATATGAATAAATTAGTATTATGTAAAATTTCGCATCATTGACACATTACTTCTGAGGAAACAAATAATCTCTTCACTCATTTTGAATGCTGTAATTTTTCTTTGTCTGTAACTGCTTTAGATTATAAAAATGAGCATTTATACTGCATTACCTATTTTAATATTTTAAACAGAGGAAAAGAAATATATTTCCTGAACTAAAAAAAAGCAGTCTCATTTCTTTCATGAATCCAGTGAAAACCTCTTATGGATAACATAAAGACAGGAGAATAAAATGATATGAAAACTCATTTTTTATACTGTTGAAAAGCAAAGAAAGCAGTAAGCAGGGAAGGGCAAAATCAAAATCTGTAAATATTCCCAAGGCTTATGAATGAAGGGAAGAAATTAATTTATAAAGCTGGAAAGAATAATTCACAGCACTGAGGAATCATTGGATGAAGTTTGAAGATCTGTTTCACTCATAAGGTCAGATTAAAAGATAATCATAATACCCTTTTGGCCTTAAGACTGTATATCTCACTATCCAAAGATGGCAATTCAAAGAGGCTTATTATTTTAATATTCTTAACACTAGATCTCTAGATGTGTGTTTTCAGTGATCCCCAGCTCTCCTCATCTCCATCCTTCCCCTTTCTTCATGGAAAAGATAGCGTAATACATATTTTTGTATATTTCTAAGTCAACACTACCAATAACATAGAATTCAAATATGTCCTAAGAACTAAGAAAAAAAAAAAAAAAAAAAAAAAAGGCAATTCTCCCTTACACCAGAGTTTTCTCATGCCAACGTACCTTGTCATATCTATACAATTTTTAAAGACTAACATGATTTTCCAAAAATCCTCAATCAGTTCAGAGATCCCAGGTGGATTTCTGTACCAAAAAAAAAATGTTTGGACATAATTTATTCACAGTACTATCCTTATGTTTTTAAACAATCTTATAACTTTGGTATTACTAAATAAAAGCAAATATCTACAACAACATCCTAAGCCTGAACTTCTAAGCTTTTAAATTGCAACCTTTTGCACTCTTTTCCATATCTATTTCCTCCTTTAATTTAAGCTAAAAGTAGCTACGTTACACAATTTTGCCAACACAGAACTAAAAAGTCAAAAGATGGTTACATTAAGAGGTTAGAGAGTATGATGTGAGTTAATACTGCAAAATACAAAGATAAGAACAGATCATAGAATCCTAGAATCTCGAGTGGTTTAAGCTGGAAAGGACCAATAAGTTCATCTAATTCCAGCTCCCCTGCTATGAAGTGGGTTTCCAACCAGCAGACTGGGCTTCCTAGGACCCCATCCAACTCAGTCTTAAAACACCCCCATGGATGGGGCATTCACAACTTCCTTAGGCAACCTGTACCATTGTCTCAACATTGTCTAAGTACAGAATTCCTTCCTAAAATCTAACTTAAAGTTCCCCACTTTTAGTTCATCAGACCATATAAAAAGTTGGTCTATCTTGTTTATAAGCTCTCCTCAAGAACTGGAAGGCTGCAATGAGTATGAAAGACTATATTCTGAATTCCTTTTCTTTTTTTCCTTGGCTCAAATGTCATTTCATGAGGCCTTTTTGGTGATAAAATTGGCAAGTGCAAATTATCTAGGGGCAAGCGGTGGGTGACACAGTGCTGCAACACTTCTGCTTATGATTGTAAAGATAAGCAGAAGCGAGACAAGCAGTCTTTTTCCGAAGGGGGGGTGGAGGAGGGTACTGAAGGACTGAAGGATACTGAGGGTATTGAAGGAGCTGACTAGTGCAAAAGGCAATATGCAACAAAGGCACCACTCCCTGCTGGCTTATCTATAGGGCCAGGTGCATCACAATAAAAGAGAAGAAAAAAAAAAAAAGAAAAGAAACTGAGAAGCTGGGTATAAAAGCCTCCCACTAAACTAAGTACTTCGGAGAGGAACTCACTGAGAAAAGAAAGCACTTCGGTGGAGGAATTCCCTAAGAGAAAAAACCGCTTAACAAAGAATTCCCTGGGGGCTGCTTGCTGCAAAGTTTTCTGGCTTTATCCCATCCCCTTGAAAAAGTATTTAATTGCCAAAAAACGCAAGTATGTTTGCTGAGATATACAGATAGATACACATACACATACACACGTAATCTACACCTTAATATTTTCCTTCATCCTGAAAAATACTGATGCAATGTAAAATAATCCTGTCCTTTTTTAAGTGTTGTGAACCTTTGTCATTTTGTTGTCGTCTGAGGTCCAAGGGACATCATTTTACCTTTGGTTTACATATGAAGCAGAGGAAATATTTAGTAAGCCTCATGCCAATGAACACTTTTTAGCAGGATAATCTCATGTATAAAAACACTTTTTAAAGGCTTGTTTTCAAGCCTATCA
Source organism: Centrocercus urophasianus (assembly GCF_019232065.1). Classification (NCBI taxonomy): domain Eukaryota; kingdom Metazoa; phylum Chordata; class Aves; order Galliformes; family Phasianidae; genus Centrocercus; species Centrocercus urophasianus. The sequence goes on from NW_024884586.1 coordinate 26,689,701, forward strand.
ATGTTTAGTAAAAACTGTTCTCTACATGCTACAGCTTCTTCTTAGTTTGCTTCCTGTATTGCTCCTACCAATTGCTGCTACCCTTTCCTCTGAGGAAAAAAAAAGAAAAAAGAAAAAAGAATTAAACTGATGGATTTTAGCCTGAGGAAATTGCATGTGCTTCTCTTTGCATAACCTGCAACGCAGTAGGACAAAATATAGCCAGTATACCCTCTGATTGAGCAGACTGGCGTACTCAAATTATTTTCTACTTCTTCATGTACCTCTGCCCACAGCAGGTAGGAAAAACTGCTAGGAGGCAGCTAGTTTGATGTTTCACTTTTACCTGACTGCCAGTAAAAGTCTGTCTCTTTATCAGTGTGATACAACAAAACTTCTTTAAGGTTACAAGGAGCTATGCATAGTGGGATAGAATACTTTATCTTGTAAATTCAGTCTTCTGTGAGATGCCAGTCTTTAAAAAACTGCTCATTTATACAGAATCACAGAATGGCCAGCCTTGGAAGGGACCTCAAGGATCATGAATGTCCAAGCTCCCTGCCACATGCAGGGCCACCAACCTCCCCATTTAACACTAGACCAGGCTTCCCAGGGCCCCATCCAATCTGGCCTTTCTCACCTTCCCACAGAAAACCTCAGTTTCTAGGTAATGCAGTTTACCTTTGTGACAACATGGACCGCTTGTTACTGAAGATGTGCCAAAAAAAAAAAAGAAAGAAAGAAAAAACAGATAAAAACAATGTATTACGGTGTTAATAAGAGGAAAACAGAATGCATGTTTCAGCAATGTAATGTTTAGCATACCAATCAGAGGTCAAAGAATAAAATCAGTTTAAAATAAAGAGTTGTGCTGGGAAAAAGCATCAGAACTAAGGTTCCCCTGTTCCAGCACAGACAAGATCGTAGCTTTTAGAGCTGTGAGTCCCCTTCTTGATTGCCACTGCAGCTTCCTTTTCCCACATTGCAAAGGTAACATGCAGTCTCATCATCCTTCCCTACAAACCCTGAGCTGACAGCAAGTAAGCAGATCATAAGGAATAGAGTTTGAGGACATAATTAAATATCAAAAATTCTGCCAGGTCAGAACAGGAAGCATCTTATTCATAACAATACATGTGAATATCCATTGTTTATTAAACCACACAGAATTACAGGTAATTGCAGCTGATCCTTATTTTCCCAACTGGAAAATTCCAACTTTTTTTGGTATTTTCCCATGATTGAATGGTCATGAATTTTGCCTCACACACCTGCTGTGGAGGTCTCTTCCTGACCAGTGAACAGGAAAACACCAGCCAGTTCTCCTTTGGAGTGTGAACGCATTGTGTGAAGACATCTTTTGTCATTGTCATACTGCCATGACCTTATTTCCTGTATTTTTTAAGTTTTGAGTCTATCAGGTCATCAGCTGTGTACTCTTTTGTCTGAAAATTGCTTTAAATAAATCTAACACAGAACATTACAGCTCAACATTAGGGGATATCAGTGTAAGGAATCTGCTCAGTGCCACCTAGAGCCATGCAGCTTTGTAATGCACTATTATCACTGCTAGTAGGATGCCATAAGCTATCTACTGAATTTGCCAAGCCTCAGGACTGAAGTTTGTGAAGTCTGCTCTGCCTTCCTGCAACTTCCTTGACCTGCTTGCAGATTTATTTCACTTTGTTTAGCAGAAACAGCCATCTCTTTAATTGTTGAGGTGTCTATGGGCAATTTGATATACTTCTATTTAGCTTCATGTGGTATCACCACAGATTTTACAAAACTGTCATAATAAAGCAGCATAGAAAACACAATGATATGTGAATAAATTCCTTAGGACTGAAGACATAGAATTAGGAGCAGAGGAGTACATGCATGGGATGATAAAAAAAAAATGGGGCAGAAACTAGCATTGGAGGCCCCACTGCAGTCCTATAAGAAATACAGACATGGAGATGGCCAAAACTGAGCTTACTGTTAATAAAAAGAACAAAGAAATTGTGCATGTAAAATACATATCCAGCAACTTTTTGATGCAACATTGACCTGCAGATCAACAAAGAAAGAACAAGAGGTGAAAGCATGGTAGCAAGCCTATAGATATGACTCTTTTCTTTGAGGATGATGTGTTTGGTTCTGAGAGTGCTGTTGATTATAATAGGTCTCTGTGGGCAAGGGAGTAGAAATTCAGAATAACTTCTTCCTGCATAAACACCAACTACATATAAATTTTAAAATCCAGGCACACTATTCCAACACTACTGAAGTTGGATGGTAGCTATTTTCCTCTCTATATATTTCATTAAAATCTTTTCATTCTCCTTTCAGTGGATATTTAAGCTTTAGTAAATTTGGCAGTAACACAATGACTCCTAACCAGCTTAGCTTATTTTGCTGCACCAAAATATCAGTAACTGAATGGAAATCCCATAAAATATGTTTTTTATATCAAAACATGAGGAACTGAGAATTCTTCCACAAATGTCAGTGAAAATGTGGTTGGAAGTACTTTGTTCTGGACCAAATGTTCTAGCAAAGAAAATCCCCACAAACGTGCACTGGTAACATTTATGTCACAGCATGCATGACAGGGCTGATGGAATGAAACAATCCATGGACTACTTTTATCCTGCTGGGCAAATTCTTATCACTGTGTGTTGAAATCCAAAAGTGATTAGTGTACCAGAGAGATATGCAGTGCCATCCCAAGCTCTTTGTCAGAAAAGAGAAGCTTCATTTTGGTATTATTTCAAAAATCCGGAAACAAGGACAGCTGATGGAAACCCTTGCAGCTGTAAAGTCCAGAGACTTTACAGCACTGAGACCAGTATGGGAGCCCTGGAGCTCTCTGTCCCTGCTAAACAGAGGTGAAAAAAAGTACACAAATCACTAGCTTAAAAAGATTCACAATTTTAGAAGAAAATAAGACAAATGTTTGTGATTTTTTTGTTTGTTTGTTCTTTTGTAGATTTTTTTTTTTTTTTGTAATCTTTGCATCTATTGTAGTCATTTTCATGAACACAGCATGGTGCAAAATCACCCAACTGCAGAAAAAGAGAATTATTAATTTAGTCTCACTTACTAATTATGAAAAAATAAGAGCCTATCTTGGGAGTGACTATCTTGGAAGACAAGTTCAAATGCTTCAAAAGCACGTATAATGTATAATTTCCGAAACAATGAAGTGCTACCTATAACTTAGACTTCAAAGGAGTACAAGTTCTAGAGAGTGATTGTGAACACTGCAATTAAACATAGGTATACCATATATGGGGACAGCCCACATCACCCACAAGATGTACCCTGTCTTCCATCAAGAATGTGTGCAACTAAGGTGCTATGCAGGCACCTGAACAGGATTCTAATGTAGGCCCTGAAAACACCTCTGCCCCTCTGCCACTGTACTTTAAGTACACATTCAGCCCACCCTGAACAACAAAAAAAAATTTTATAAAGCACTTGTACAGTTGTTGTTTTTGTCTTTTAACCACACATACTAGAGATGGAATATGCTTATACATTCCCTCTCTCTATTATTTAATGAACTTTTAACTGTTTCAAGCAGTGAAAGTATTATTTTCTTTGGAAGTTGTTTTACAATACAAATGTTTTTGCAGCAAAGGAGATTTTAATCTAAGCTTTCCTTATGTAATGCTATTGCAAAAGATAGTCCTTTCTGTCACGAAAATCAGTTCCAGCAATTTCTGTTGTATTTGTAATTGAGCCTCAATGTCCCAAAATATATTTGCGTGCATTCTTCCACTTGTAGAAATTACCATTTATAGAAATTTTGTTTTTCTAATTTTTCCTTATAAATCAGTCCCTTCTACCCACAAGACATGCTTATCTTGTCTCATTTCATCTCACCAAAAGTAAGTGTTGTTTTCTTCCGCTAAGGTATTTCCATCACTTACCATTCACTCGAAGCATACTGTTGCTATGGGCACCGCTTGGATTCCTCCCCCTTTTGTTTTCTCATATACAGAAAAGTGGACTGTAAAATGAAGGAGTACCTGTATTCTGGAACAGGCTATACATTTTGTAGTGCCTGTAGCCAAGCTTTCCCATAAAATCTTTCCATGCTATCTTTTACAGTTAATACCACATCCTTATCATCAGATAAACAGTATTTCAACAGGGTAAAACAAAGTGCAAGAACCTGTATTGGCCTCAGTACTCACATTAAGCCACGTCCCCTTACTTTAGCCACCTTGAACTGCATGCTGACATGAACCTCCGGGTCTGCTGCTCCACATTGAAAGCACTGGCTATCTCCCAAACATTCAGGTTTTGCATAGCTAGCACAGTAGTTTCCCCATTATTTTATCCTGTAGCATAATGCACTGAACCACTTTACATTTCTCTCCTTAATGAATGCTAGTCATAAAAGTATGTCTGTGCTACTCAGCTGGCATCCAGCATACAGAGTGCATCAGGACTGCAATACACTATTAGAGGCTACCAGATGGACAGCAGTGCAAGAATCACATTTAACAGTAGTACAGAAAATCTTATATTCCCAACAAAAGCTTCTTATATTGCTAACAGTGTCAGCATATCCAGGATATTAATTCAGCCTTCCTTTTCATCATTCCATCATGAAGTTACAGATGATCAAATGCCTGCAGTATGATACTGCACAAAAATGATGCAAACTCATTTAAAGCAGTATGTGAGATTACTTACACAATTATTTCCACCACAGCATAGGAATATTCCTCTTTCTGCTATTAATATTTGCTTTAAAAAGCATCCAGGTCCTTTATCAGCTCACAGTTTTCACATAACTGAAATTAGTAGCATTAATCTTCCCTTCGGCAATAAAAAAAACGTGTATCAAAATTGCTCGGCAATAGTCTTAATGCCATCTGTATTCCAATTCAAATGCTAAACTAGACTCTCTCTGTGTTGCTTGGACACATTACTCTAGCACGGCAGATTTGTCACTATAGCAGGAAAAATACTTTTTTGTGTCTTGACTTCTTTTTAAGTCAGCTGAAGATCACATTATTGCATTCCATTTTAAGCGCTAGGGGAAGAACGTGGGGTGCAGGAAAAACAGACATTTTCTTTTTTCCTAAAGACCGTATTAAAAAATTATCAGCACATAGAAGCAAAATCACAATGATGTGAAGTAATTATCTGTCCTGTGCTTAAAAATGAAAAAGAGTAGTGCAAATTCATGCCATTAGGTTAGCTTGCTTCTCACAGATCCTGCTAGCAGAGATTTGCACGAAGCAGAACTTCAGCTGTGCTTTTCCAAATTCTGACATTCTGAGCCTAACAAAGGCTTCCCACGATTTCCAGGTCTTTTTGCCCTTCAAGTAAACTGTAATAAGCAAGGGAAGTTGTACACAAGAGCTCCTGCATTAAAACTCCGCGTTCTGTGACAGGCGCAGATTGCCATCTGCTGGTCACTGGCCTACACCTTAAGTCAGGCAAAGGGGATTTCAGCGAGGATCTCTGCAGCAGCTTTATTTGAAGAAAATATTTCTCTTCAGTTCATTCAATAAGCACGCTGAAAGCACAGATTAGCATTAAAAAAAAAAAAAATATTTGGAAATGAAGCAAGACTGTTTGGTCATCTATTTTGTCTAGCTGTGTCTTGGTACATTAGATGGTAGGTGGCAAAGTTCTGTTATTTAAAAGTTGGGGATACATGACAGTGGAATAACGCTGTAGAGATTCTGACACGTGCATGGACATCATACAGTCCTCCAAAACGTGACTGAGTGGGAGGACAGTGGGCTTGTATCAGACAGCTGTAAGCACTGGGGAGCAGCACTGTACAGGCAGCCTTTGACATACAGCAGAGTGCAGACACTTTGCACATTTCCACATCCCCCCAGTATTTCTCCCCACTGCAGAGCTTTTGGCAGCTGGTGTCCTGTGCAGTGCAGCATGATCACTCCGTGCTGTGGTGTTCCCATCCTCAGGCAGTAATGCATACAAATCCTCATAGCATCCATCACACTCCAGCATGAGATATCCTCGCTCACAACTGATCAGCTAACTCTTCAATTGGGCACGGTGTCTTTCACACAATGCTGACAAAGGCGAGGATTCCTGCTCCGTGCCTCAGAGATTAAATTGCCCATGCAAATGAGGACAGTGCAAAAAACCGCACTGCGAACAGCCGCAGCAGACACAGGCACGCACTCCGTCCTACCAGCTTCACACAGGGCTTCTTGCCAGTCAGGCAGAGAGCACAGCAACACCGAAGTCACCCATAGCAGTGAGCCTCATGGCATTTCTCAGAGACCAGGCAGAAGCTGAGAAGGGTGCAACGACCTGCCTCCCTCCCTGCAGTCTCACAGAGCCTCACACAGATATACTATCTTTGTGCACTGTGCTTTTCCAGCTGTCAGTTCTCTAGAACAGTAGAAAAGAGTCTTGAGACATCACAAAAGCATTTAAATAGAATACAGCGCCTCGTACATAAAGGTGGCTACAGTGGAATCACACACAAAAAAAAATATTTGTCTTGAAAAGAATCTGAACAAGGGAGAACATGTGAATGGCTATACACACACAGCAGCACTTTTCTCTGCAGCTTTAGCAGTAACTAGCTGGGTCTGGAAACACACTGTATGCAAGAGCAACTCCTGACTCCAAGGTTCCTGCAAGCAGATCACACAGCCCCACCACCCAGCCGCCCTTCTGCTCAGCGCTGCTCTCTGCAGAGGAGCTGCAGGGCAGGCTGCAAGAATCGAAAACCCGAAATCACTCTGGTCATTAATTCAGATGTGAGGCAGTTAGCAACTCAGCACTCAGCATCACACTGCAGTTTCATAGATACCATCGATACCTGCATCTTATGTGCAGACATGCATCTGCACAACCCAGAATTTCTGGCTTGCTCTTTGTTTGCAAAGCAGTATCTGAGGAGAGCATACTCTCTAGAAGTGGTTGTCTCCTTACGAAAGTTAAATAGAATGTTTCAAAATAAAAAATGCCGTGAGCGTCCTTATTTTTCAACTTCTGAGGAAAAAAAATGTGAAAAAAATCTATAATCCTGTTCTAAAAGAAATTTCAATCCACACTCCATTATGGCTGTGCTGCCTTCTCTTCCTAACATATCGTTCAAAATTCTTAATGCAGTGCACTGGAATTTGGGTTTTCAGTTTTCATTCCATCACTATACCATCTCTTTCCTAATCAGTATGCTGGATGGCTGCGTATTTAGTACATATTCCTCAGACTGATTCCTTCCTCCCAGATGAATTGTTTAACATTTTTCTACATTAAGCTGCATTTGCTACCTGGCAGTGCACTGCTTAAATGATCCAGAATCTTCTGTGTTCAGTTTTGTTCCTACCACCTGTTTTATTTCCTCAAAAAACAAATATATGTAATTTTTTATATACTGTAAAAATAACAATAAATATTATAAAATTCAGTTTTAAAAGGTTTCTACCAATTTCTGCTGTTTATCCACTGTTCCCTAGAATAAATCAGAACCCTGTTTTTCACTAGTAATTAAAAGGTATACTTAGAATTTAATTTCTATGTAATAATTTCACAGATAATTCTGAAGTAAAACAGTTAGCTATAAATTAATAGTGAATATATATCTCTTGCTTTTTTAAGTTAGCAATTAGAATCCATAAATAAAGAGTAAGGTCATCATGGGCTCAATTTATGCAAAATATATACGGTTTTAGAACTCGCTCACAAAAGCAATGTAGCTTTATTTCATAAAGGTACATCTGACCAGGACTTGCATATTTCAGTGCATTATCTTTGTGATCAAACAGATGCAGACAGAACAAATCTAAGTCCTGCTCTATATTCATCCCACGTGAGGTATCTTTAAAATATGCTTTCACAGACATTTTTACTCTAGAGGAAGCAATTTCTATTGTGGCACCTAGCCTCTGATTAGACTGAATTAGATTTTTTTTTAACCCACCTAACACACTGATCCTGTATCTGACTTTCATTTGCAGCAATGCAAGTCTTATTTTCACCACCTGTCAATTTGTAACAATGAGGAAACTTTCTTCTATTCAGAGTTTATCAAAGGACAGAAATAGAGAAAATTCACTCTCCAACAATTGCCCAACAAATTAAGTAATAAATTGCATTAGGGAACATGTATAGCTCCACCAAGCAACACAAGACCTCTGCAGCCCTGTTTCCAAATGTCCCTCCAATCTTCTGCTCATTCAATTGTGTTGCAGACTTTTTTCCAGGTGGATGACATTCACTTCTGTGTACCAAAAGGGTGATTGGCCTTCTTAAGACTTAATACAAACACTGCATGAACACTATTCTGGTCCTCCCCATGCCCCTAAGAAAAGTTGAAGACTGCTTTAATGACCCAATTTCCTTCAGGCCATTACAAAAGTGTCTCGCTTTCTTTGAATCTTGCTGTTTTCATTTCTTATCACAAAGCCTTCCCTATAGGCACGTTATCACCAGCAAGCGCTGCAGGATGGAGCAGGTCGTAATTTCTTACCTTTATGCTCCCTTTTTTAATCAGAATGGCATTTATATAAACCTCTCCTACCAGAATTTATCCTGCCTTTCCAAAGATCTCTGATCTACAGGCTGATTCACTCTGAATGCAGTGCAAGGTGAAGTGCATCTCTTTACCTCCTGCACAGTCCAGCAGAAAGCTCATCACTGGTATAAGTCCACACCATTGTGGTAGTCAGTGTAATCAGCAGGGACCCCAATCTGCACACAAGTCCAACCCCATGTGTCCCTTCCTACATGACCTTTCCTTTGTGCAGCAGCCCAGGAACCATGCAGGTTCCGGTCACTGCCCTGCAGCTGTTTCTGTTTGTGCTTCTCCTATAGTGGTGGTACTGAATGCCCCCCCAGCTACCATTAGGCTTTGAGATGTCACCTACCAACCTACACTGCAGGTCCCATTACTGCAGTATATACACTTCTATACTACTACACCAGTGTTTGCTGGCTTTATCCCCATGTTTTTCTTAGATGGGAATATAAAGAAAAGAGTAGAACACGGAGAAATAACAATACTGCAACACAGAAGCTTTTGGCACAACAAGGGAGGGCCCAGCATTTCAAATCAGCATCCATCTCATTTCTTTCTCTCCCTCAACACCGTCTGCAGCACAGATCACTTAGTTCTACAAAAGGACATGTGAGGATTAAAAAAAACACACAGAAATATATGCCTCTGTGTGAATGGCACAGAGATTAGGGGCTGACTTGCTTCTGAAGGGACTGAGTTTCAGCTGGCATAAACTGGCTCCATTTTATTGTCATCAGTGAAGTTACATTATTTACACCAGCATAGAATATAGCTCAGAGGCTTCAGAAGCTCAACACTTTCAGCAAAATAAAAAGAAGGCTGTCACGCACTGGTTTATGGCTTAAAAACAATGAATGGGATCTCACAAAGTTGTAGATAGCAATTTGTTAAGCTATCACAGCAAGACCTAGGGGCAAATCCAGGGCTGAAAAGCATTTCCATCCAAAGATTGTTACTGTACCAAATAAGCTACCTAGCAACACAAACAGACTCCTTGGTGCTAATGAATTTAAACAGCACAGATACATTACCACCTATGGCTCTTTCCCTCCAAATCACCTGGCTGAGCTCAATAAAATGAAGACAACAAATGTTTTTATATCTGGAGCTGCATTCGGTGTGTGGTGTTTTATCATTTTACTCTGAAGTTCACTGCAAAATATGCCTACTGATTCAGTTAGAATTTCTTCGAGAAAAGGATCTTCTTGTCAGCCTTTTTACCTCATTCCTGCTCTGCACAGCATCACCAGCTTTGACATGCAGTAGTACACTGGTGGAAAGAGAGAAAAAGGAGGAAACCTATAAGAAATCATTTTTTCTTCTGACTTAGGATTAAAACTTAGGAAACATTCTGGTACTACGTAAGGCTAATATTACAGCAAATATCTCATCACAGCAGCAAGTATAAAGCACGGTCTTCTTTCTGTCTGTGCACTGAGTGGGCTGAGAGTTTTTATTTCATACTTCATTTACACCTTGCTGAATGATGCCATAGAAATGGCAGAAGTTTCATCTCCTCCCACTCATGCAGCAGCAAAATTTGTGTAGCAGCAGCAGCTCCCACATCACTTGCAGGAAGCTGGGGTCTGATGCTGATCACAAGTTCAAAACTCCTTCTCCTGAGTGACATTCTGAGTTGGTAGCAAATATCTTCTATTTTCTTATTAATCCTTGCTGCAGAAATAACAGATTGGAAAGCAGCTTAGAATTTTAATCACATACATTAAAAAAAACTGGGGTTTTCCTCAAAAGTTCTTCACAATGAGAAATGGGAGGGCAAATTAACACAAAATCTGTTTAGAAAAATGCTGAACTGAAGAGGACAAGCATTTGTATGTAAGAACAGAGTCTAAAGGAGAAAAGGATAAGATCGTATATTCTTTGTTAATCAGCATCAATTCACTGGAAATACTGCAGTCTAACCACATCTGAAAATCTAGAAACTTTCGAGAGGACTCAGAGAAAGCTTAAATAAATAAGGTCAGAGGACTGCTAAGAGCAAAACTGCTTAGGGAAAGCAAACATTCACATCTCATGTCCTGAGAAAGCCCAAGAGGCTTGACAGGTGCTCAGGGCCATGGCTTTGGCAGATTCCAAAGTCAGCCAATAAATCAAACAGATCTAATGAAAAGACACTGCTCTTATGCTGAGAAGCTCTTTGGTCTGAAACTTTCAGAAAGCAAGAAACATGGTCAAGGAGGTTAGTAATGAACTCAGAACTAGTCTGAAACTTCTTAATATTGGTAAGTGACCAAGGACTTCTGCCAGCTCCCATGCATTCTACTTTGGCCACAGTCCCGTTTGTCCATTAGTACACATCAACTTCTCACAATACACCAGAGCAAACTCCATCAACTAACACTCTGCTAGCAGTTTCACTGAAGAGGCCAAGAGCTCAATCTGCATATTGTCCGAATAACTCTGACTGCCATATCCTGTCTATGTGAAATACTTTTAGCAAAATTTTCACGCTACCATGCAACCACTGTAGAAGGGAGCACAGAAGGACCACCATGCCGAATGTGTGCCAGTGAACCTTGTCTGCTACGAGCAGGAGGGCTGACATATCAGTCTGTGAACACTGCAGTGAAATGATGTTTGTACAGATGAATAGCAGAGACAATCTCTTTGAACATTTTGACTGCCATGAACAGAATGCCAATAAAAACTTCAGTGTTTGCTTGAACTGATTATCAATGCACATAAATAGTATTTTCTAGGTAGAAATCACTGTATTTTAGTTAAATTTTCTCTTTTAATCTTTTTAATCTAAATTCACGAAAAAAAATGTGATTTAATAAAAAACACTACAATTTGCTAACTTTAGAAATGTCAGCAAATATTTTGACTATTTAAAAGCATTTGTTTTTCTAACTCCTTCTGTTGGGAAATTCGTTGAAACTGATTCTGGACATTAAGTTCTAACTTCTTCAAATAATAATTTGGGGAGGGGAAAAAATGTGACCACAATATTACCAGCTCAGTATTGGCCACATAAGCAAATTTTGATGCCCTTTCAAGTTATAGGTGAAATATGCCTACGTGTTATTGCAAATGAGTGTGTCTGATAAATAACAGGATGAAGCTACAGAGAATCAGAGAATGTTGGATTCCTGAGAAATGTGTGCAGTCCTAAAAGTCCTAAGTTTAGCTTTCAGGACACAACATTTCTAATCACTCCAGCATAGTCATAACACCTTTTTTTTTTTTAATCATTGAATAATTCATTTGCATCATTCTTTTTTGCAGATTGCCAAGACCTACACAGGAATATCCTTTGTGTGTTGCAGATTCTTTTAGGTCTACAGTGAGAGACCCAAGAGCTGCTTTGATATAGAGAGCTTCACAACAAAGCATCTTGCTTGTAAAGGAGTCCTGCTGCATTTTAAGCTGTATGCATGAAAATGCCCTAGAACTTGAGCTGCCTAAATCAAAGCCAACCAGCTGACAAACCCAGCACAGAACCAGCAAAAGTGGGTTGCATATTAGTGAAAATTTGAGAGTTTGATACATCAGCATGCAGAATCAGTCCAGCTCTAACACTTACAAACAATCATCAGAATTGCACAGGCTAAGAATGGAAAAACCCTACTGACATGATGAAAAAAATCCTACTTATATGTATCCTGTGGGTTTAGAAACAGAAGCTGCTGCTCAGATAAAATGGTCTTTGCCTCCAGAGATGTTAGCGATTTCATCCCACTCGTTGCACCCACCAAAAACAACCTGCAGCAGCTCTAATGGGAGCATGCAGAATGCTCGACCAATTAAAGAAGCAACATCAGCAAGAGCAAATGGCAGCTGATCACACTGCCAGGGCAGTGACAGGCTACAAGAGGAATTTCACAGAAGCTTACCAGAGGGAAGAACTCAAGGCAGACTTGAGTGAGGAGGCCAGCAAAAACAGGAAGACTGGGCCACTGAGTGAACTGAAATAGAAAAACACATGTAAAATGGGACAGGAAAAAAATGTGTGGTAAACATCATAAAATATTTCAACTGCTAGCTGGTGTGGAAAATCACTCCTTTAAATCTTCAGCCTTTATGGAAATATTGATAACAGCAAGCATTTTGAAGTTCGATATTTTTACACAGAGTTCAAAAACCTTGAAAAACAGGGTCATAAGTACCCTGGATTACATACACAGAATGTAGATGCTAAGGACACCATCAAATACAAAGCTGAATGTCCAAAGGTTTAGGCTACTGAATCTACACAAGAATTGATTGTGAGTATGCTGGAGTTGCTTTTCATTTTCAAATCCTTTTGTTTATGTTAGCTATAAATAAGATCTTTTGGACACTTTCATGCTATTACAAAAGCATTTGGAAAAGTATTAGCCAATATTCCTGATGTTCCCAGACCCAAATTCTTTCAGAACTATTCTCCTTTCTCCTTCCAACACGAGATCAATGAGAATGTAGAGGATAGGTATACCTTAAAACACACACCAACAGCCACCAATTAATTTGTCAGGCAAAGTGACAGGGAAGGATGCCGCAAAGTCGCTGAGGAGATGATAAGATTTGGGAAATTAAGAGCAAATACTGTGGACAAGAGGAATCTACTGAAGTAGAAGTATTCACAACAGTATATTTGACATTTCCAACATCTGGCAAGATAAATCCACCATCCTATTTTATTCCACCTATGATCCTTTTTGGTCTCCCTATGTGTTTGTACCCTCTCCTGCATAACAGATCCTTACCCCATTCAAAATCAAACAAAACAAAACAAAAAAAAAAAAAAAAAAACAGAAGTAACAAAGTTCTACTAGCTAAAATTGATTTTGGAAGCATGGGAAATCACAGAATCATAAAATCTTGAAAAGGTTGAAAAGACCTCTAATATCCTCTAGTTCAACTGTCCACCTACCAGAATATGTTTTCCCTAATATCCAAATTGACCATTATCTGTTGCAACTTGAGGTCATCTCTTTTTGTTCTATCACTAATGTGGGAGGAGAGGCCAACCCCCACCTCACCATAACATCCTTTCAGGTAGTTGGAGAGGGCAATAACGTCTCCCCTGAATCTTCTCCAGACTAAACAATCCCAGTTTTCTCAGCCCCTTCTCATTAAGCTTTTGCTCCAATACCCTCACTAGCCTTGTTCCCCTTTTCTGGAAAGGGCAAAATGAATTATACATACTGCAAAGACAAATACCTGCTTGCACTCATAGCAAGATGTGCCTAATATTTATGACTCGGCTTAAAGTTGTCAACTCCCCACACAAGCAGAAATGACCCACTCTTGCCACTACTGAAACACACCATCTACCACCTCTCTGCACTCACATCCACTGTTTGGTCCCCATAAACATGCAGCAAGCATTGATGAATGTCAATGGATGCCAAAATAGGAGGCATTACTTTTGGAGTAGCCTTTGTATATAAGTACTGAAAATATCAACTATATAATTGTGTGTACAGATTACTTTTAAAAATGCCCTGACAAAAACAGGCATTTTGCAATGAAAACCTTCAATTTATTCCAAAGCCATTTTTATCATCAATAACAACAAAGCTCCAAGAAGATGTTGTGAACAGCTAGTTTTGCCTAATTATCACCTCTTCCCACACCCAAGAACAGCCAGCAATGGTTAGAAATGAGATCTGAAGTTATGATGTTGCCATCTGTGCCAGAAAAAAATTGTTTCAGAATATATTAACCAGAATTATAATAGCTGTAAATTACCTGTAAGTTTACAATTCCTGTCGTATTTCATATTACTGAACTGAAAAGCATCCACTTAAATATGTATACACATACATACATGCAAGCATATATACATGTGTGCGCGCATACTGTCTAAATAACACACGCAGGTACAGCTCTTGCTTCTCTTGTCAGCTCTTAACAGATTTGAAATGAGAAAATACACAAAGAATAACAATGCAGTAAAGCTAAGCATTATGACCTGCATTGAATTTACAAAAGAATGGGGGTGTCTACTTTTTTTTTTTTTTTTTTTTTTTTTTTTAAATCATGACTTTCTTCTCTTGTAAAATGTCTTTTTCCTATATAATCTCCAAAGAGATGCTCCTGGCACAAATTACTTAAAAACCCTGTAATGCAATTTTAAGATCACTGCATAAAACATTTCTTCCATCCTTCTAATAATAATTTTCTGAAAGCTACCACTAGGAACAATTATGTACAGTTTAAAGGCATTTGTAAGAAAACTGTTTATCAGCATCTAGATGGATCTACATGTTCCTCCAAATGGTAGATTTAGCCTCTGAATCTTTGATTTAGCTGACAGACGTATAATCTCCAACTATTGGCTAAATATCTCTTTGGATATGTGTCAAAACTAATACAATTGAGAGAACAAATTCAGTTCACTAAGTTTCCTCCAGATCTGGGTAGTCAGAACTGCAGCTTTTGGTGGATATATTTTTAAGATTCAACTTTATTCCTCTTTCTTGATTCAGAAACTAGATCTATTTTGTTCCAGAGGTCATCAGTGTAACCAAATGTTTGAGTTTAGAATTACAGCTTTAAGGGCTTTGTTTATAAGAATCTAAAATAGATCTTAGCCCATAATATTTACCTTTTCTTGTTCAAATGACTGTGAGGCTGGATAAATAACAATTTTGAAGCAACATAATCAATGAAGTATAACAGAATAAATGATGCAAAGCAACACTTATAGGGAAGAGCCACACAGGAGGAGATGACAAGATATTTTGTTCTATGACAATCAGATCATAATAACTCTGAAGATTGTAATGATTTATTTTGTTCCCTGCTAAGGTTCAGATTTCAGAAAGAAACTCACATGGAAGACTGTGCATGAAAGCCAATTTTGTACATGATTATGCTCACATCAAAAAATAATTAACATAAAGCAATCCCCTTGTTAGACACTGAAGTGCTACTTAAAATTAGTAGTCAAAAAAAGAACAGAAGGCTTTCCTTTTTTTTTTTTTTAAATCAACGATTTTCATATTAAGTCTAAGAAAAACGATTATAAATAAATAAATTCTAAGTTGTAACACACACAAAAAAAGGCTTGATCTTCACTATTGAGGTTTGAAGTAACGTTATTTGCAGATTAAGCCTTCCCAGGGGGTGCCTAGGTTTTCTTACTTTTGGTTCAGAGTACCAGTGCTCAAACACAACAAGCATGCTCCAGCAGGGTGAGTTCACCTGCTGTTGGAAGGCAGCTTGAAGGCCATTTTTAAAGAAGGAAACTGGGGACTGAGGCTGACCCTACAGCAACAACAGGGAAAGACCACTACCACCACCCCCTCCCCCAGAGCAGGAGCCTATACACAAGGATAGGGCCTAGATTGACTCCTGGGAATTTAGGATGGCTGAAGTCTTGTTCCAGCAAATACAAAGATTATTATAACAATGAAACAAAAATACCTTTTCTTGAGGTGGCACATCACTGATTAAAGTCTTCCCTATAAAATTGTTCACTGCTTACAAATAGTATAATGTACATGCACTCATAAAGAAGCATATAAAAAAAAATCAGACTTCTGTAAATCTCTGAAGCAAACCCACTTCTACCAAGTCTCCTTTATTCTGCTGCTGGCTGAGCAACAACCGACAGTCAATCTCCTCATCGTGGTGGATCCAGGGTAGAACAGACCTCCTACTACCAGCAGAACTTTGAAACAAGTATTCATCTTTTAAAGAGAGAAAATAAATGACTTTAGAATGTTTTTCATGAGCCAAGCTCAGTGTGTCATCCAACTCTTATAAAAATGGATGTTTCTACACAATTACTTGTACTCTGGACTCAATTGCTTCATTTAATAATCAATGCCTCCCACTCTCAGATGTCTGCATAAGTTCTTTTAGCTTCTTTTCTAGATTATAAAAATTGCATGTGTGGATATGTAGGAGTATACATATACATACAGGACAAAAATGTTTATTCAGAATAAATGATTTGGCTCTAAAGGAAATGAATTGGCTGTATGCCAAAGGAATGATCCCTTGAGAGAAAGAGAATGGGAGGGAAATGCGTTTTTTCAAGCATTATTTCTCAAAGTTCTTACATCCTGCTTAAGTAGAAAAGAACAAAATATCTCAGCTGTATTTCCCTTAATGTAGTACAAGCACTCATATAATAATAGGCATCACTTTAATCTTCCAAGCAGCTCCACGGAGAATTACCTTAAGCTCATTTTGAGAAGTCGCATCTTCTAAAAAAAAGCCAAGAACTTCTAGAAAAAATGGGAACACAGAAGGGGTCCTCACAATACTTTTGCCAGCATTCATCCTCAAGCAGTCATCCTCCAGAAGTACCACTTCCAGGTACTACTGAGTATATAAACCACTCAAAGTGACATTTCCATCTCTGACACCAGGTCCTGAAGCATTACATAAGCACTCATCCAGTTTCCAGAATTTGTTCTGACAGCTTGCTGTCTAGGCCATATAAAACAAAACTGAAACTGCCATCTGAAATCCTTTGTTAAATTCACATTCCTCAAATTTCATGTTCGAAGAATGTAATTAGAGTCCACTATGGAGCCCAACACATAAAACCAATAATTTTAATCTAGTTTTGCCTACTGGACATACTTATCACAAACACTGAATGCTTTACGATCTAAAAGCAAGTAAGCGTGCCACGCATTTTGCACATACTGTGCAGATGTATTATTATGCAGACAACCCATATTCTGAGCTGTATGTGTGCTGAGACAGACCATACAGGCAAGAGATCAGTGCGAGGGTACAAGATGAGGAAATACGCCTGACAGTGAGCTTTCTTGATACAGGAACACTAAGTCAGGAACTGGGCTCTGAAGTTTCACCTGTATTGATCATTACCTAGCCATCATCATCAAGGATTCATTTCCATGAGTTTATAGAATGTGATACAGCACAGCACAGAAACCAACCACATACTGCCAGCTGCTCCATCTGAGCCACCAGGCCTGGGAGCATCACTCTCCCTGCCAGCCTCACTCGCAGACAGCCATCCTCTGACGAAAACACCCACTTCAGATTTGAGCAGGGCTGAATTGAGAGAAACCTTTGAAACTGAACGGTTTGAAGTTTGCATTTATCCCAGTAAGGACCAACAGATAGAAGCAAAGCTGTCTCAGTTCCGTGGAGGTGCACGCACCTCCAGCCCCTCCAACGGCAGCACTGCGTTGCTCAGCTCCGCACCCCTCGCGTTAAGCCCGGCGCCTGCTGCCTCCCGCCTCTCCGGGTACTTGTTGGCATGGTCCGCACAGTGCCTGAGCTACATAGTAGCAAAATATCATTCAACCAAGGACTGTATTTTTTGTCTTGTCAACGCCTGAATTTTGGAATCGCGGAGTAGGAAGGGCAGCTAGAGCCCCCCGGGCCGGGCCGAGCAGATGCGCAGCGCGGTACAAGGGCTCGTGGCTCCATCTCGTGGCCGCAATGCAAACTGCAGTGGCACCGCGCGCGTAGGCAGCTCCGCAGGGCCGAGCAGGGCAGGGTCACCGCTCCCGGAGGCACGGCTCCTGGAAGAGATGCGTCCGAGGACTGAACTTGAGTGATCCAAGAGCTTTTCAATTCATTAACTTGCTCTGAAAAACCTCTTTGTGAAACCTGAAATGCTAAGAATATGTTTATATACATGTGCATGATTCTAAGGTTTGTGGGATTTTTTTTTTTTATTTCCATCACTGATTTTCCTTTCCCCATTCAATTTTTCTTATTTATTTTTAGGTACTTTGTAGTTTTATGAATATATATTGCTGTTCTGATTTAAGAAAATGCAAGCTGTTTATTCTTACATGTGTGAAACCAACATATGTCAAGCTATAAAACACGTATAGAGGAAGAACAGTCTGCGATGTTCAGAAAGTCCCCTTTGTCTCTTGTGATGAGACATTCTTATACAACACAGCCTGTTTGCAACCAACATCTTCCTAAAGACAATTTTCTGTGCATCTTTTCTGTGTCAGAGAAAAAGGATCTCGCTACAGTGAAGAAATTTCTAAACATGAAAAATATACTTGTGGTTTTTAAATCGAGCAATGTGTATTTTAATTTTCAAACTACAAATAACGTAATGTCAAATGGTAAAGTCTATTTCTAAAATAAAACAGATGAGATTGTTTTTTTAAATACTTAAACCAATTAGCTAAGAGTGGAATTAAATGCAAGTAGCAATTAACCCATTGTGACTATGATTTTGTAATAGATCAGTGCAGACATTTGGGGCTGCAGCTAAGAGAAGAATCACAGCCTGAGCATTAGGCAGTGGTCACCTTCTATGTGGACTGGAGGGTGTTTCAACACACCACATGATCTTCAAGGTGCAGTCTGTGCTAATTTTGTCATCTCAGGCTTCTTTGTAGTTTGTGAGCTCAGAAGATTCATGTTTCCACCACTGAGTCTGGTTTTGAGAGCTACTCACTCACAAGCAAACAGAACAGACATGATTGAGCCAGGACAAACCATAGAGCCCAGTGTATTATTTACACACACAGCCCTTCTGCCAAGAAGTACATAACTTCTAACAAGACAGACAAACTAGATTCAAGTAGAAAGGCAAAGGCTATCAGCTGTACCATAGCATGTTTGCAATGGAGAAAAAGCTGACTGTAATGAACATACTGTATCAACTGCTGCCAAAGCAAAATTAACCAGGTAAAAGCCTTTGGTCCCCTCTCTTCCAGAAAACACTGCTTTGTCCCAGTCAGCAACTAAGACTTACTAGACTCAAAAAAAAAAAAAATTACTCATGGAAACTTCTCTCTTTTTCAGTGGAGTTGTTTGAACTGAGAGGAAAGAGAGAGAGGATCCCAGAAAACATTAGTATTTGAGTTTTGAATTAGTTGAAGAACTGATAATCTGGTAAATCAGAAGGCATGGCTGACAGTAAATCTATGTATGTGTATATAGATATATACATTCGCATACAGTAGGCAGGAACACGTAATTCATGTATATTTACGTAATTTTGGTCCTGTGGTTGTGCAAGTCTATCACTGACTCTCTTGACTCACGCTGACAGAAATTACTGCAAGAGGGGCACAAGCATAGCTAACTCATTTATTGGGCTGTGAAGAGTCTAGAATTCCTGATCTTTGTCCTTATACTTTGCTACATATTAAGCAGCATGGATTGTGTGACATTCTATGAAATTTGATGTCAATATCTCAGATCAATTCAGAATAACAATTTTTAAGTTTATAAGACTTTCACACAGGAGCAATGGTGCTGAGCTAACTCTCCATTTTTGGAGTTGAGAAGACAAACTGCTACAAGCTGAGATAAAGAACTAATCCTGGTAGTTTAAAGACAAACAATCACACAGCCTCAGTGAATCTGTAGAGAGGTGATCACTCAAGGCACCCTGTCAAACAAGTTTCACAAACAAGTTATTTGTAGATAATTTTCAAAGATAAATTTGAGGATATAGCAATCTACTCTTTGGCAGTTCACAAATGAAAGACTCAAAAATAGCAATCTAAATTTTTCACTATGCTATTTCTAGGCCTTATTGTTCCTGTGGTAATGTCACTCAGAGGCAGAGATGTACTATATATATATATGGGTAGATCACATGTATGTACATTTATGTTTTAGCCCACACTTTAATCTCACAAAGTAATTCTAGATCACTGCACCTATATATTGTTTTTAACAGTATTATGTCCCTGTAGGAAATGTAGACATCTCCCTATAGTTCTTTTATCTCACTGAATGCATACATGCCTGAAAGCTTTTCAGGATTAGGGCCAATATGCCTTTTTAACAGCAATGTGCAATCACACATGGCAAGTAGATCAGTTACTGAATGCTGTAATGGCCTTTTGAGCAAGAGGCTGACTCAGCCTCTTCCACAGCCTGTCGCAGAGGGTTTGCCATCCAACTTATATCCCCCGTTCCTGTGCACCATTCCAGTGGTGACAGGTTTCTGGGTGACTGTTCTATAGCTCATGATCAGCTGGAGGCTGGCAGAAGGAAGTGCAAAAAAGCTCTGCTCTGCAAATAACAGGCTGCAAAGAGAAGCCAACGTGAACAGAGAGTGTAAATAAGATGGGGAGGAGGAGGATGTCTGCCAAAAACAACATGAGGCTTTAAAGGCCTGATTTCACTGCTAAAAGTCCAAAGCTTAGCTTTTCCACCTCTAACTGAATCAAATTCTCTTGCAGCTGATCCCTCTTACTCTGTTCTTTCCTACACATCAATCTCTTTTTTAAAAAGAAAAAAAAAAAAGGTTATCCCACAGTTTTGTCAAACTTTTGACTGAAGAGATATGGATGTGATTTAAAGGAAGCCAAGAAACACTGTGTTCCTAACACCACTACCATCGTCCTTCTCAGTACACAGGACACTACCCCTCAATTAGCAGCGTTGTACTAGAAGGAAATACAGATGAGAATGCAAAGTTGAATGGAATAAATCATATTTTTTGAGAAGGGAACAGCAATATCCAGAGTTTCAGTGGAAAAAAAGATACCATGGAACCACGTACTAATACTTTTGAAATGCCAGCCAGCAAGAGACTCTAAAGTATAAAGGCTTTCCCCACCCCCCCAGAAACAATCAGTATGGCCTGATTCCTCTAGAGTTGCTAGCAGGAACCACTGCATACTGATTTTTCCCTATACTAGCAGCAATGAGAAGATGCTATAAACAGAATACTCACCCCCTCTGAAGATCTAGGCTTAAAGAAAAAGCTCTACAGAGGAGCAGTTAGCCCTTAAATGAGGTCTAAGATCACACAGATGAATTGCCTTCACCTGTGCTTCCAGGGCTGATTGGGTCCTTTCTCCAGGTGCTCAATCAGTTGTTCAGGTCATGACTCAGCAGTTTCCATACACTCCCTGGGGACTAAGTTTCGTTTGTTCTTATTCTGTCATCATGTTGAATATTCTCAGCTACAAGATGAAGAACTAAGAAAATAATGTGCCATTATTTTCTCAAACTTATCTGTAGAGTTATTGCAGTTACCAGACATACAGATGATTGAACTGGAAATTCAACAGCGCAGAAATATTATTTATCTATGTAGTTGCCACTCATTCTTGTCTAGATTATTTTGCACCTACGGAGATATTTAGGATGAGAAAGGAAATCAAGAGAGCAAATGAGGTTTCAGATATTGTATTTATAGATATGGTCTGCCATCTTCTCTGCTGTTTTTTAAATTTTGTGTTTCTATTACAGTGTTGTTTTGCCCTTTTGACTCTGCTTGGAATCTCTGCTAAACAAAATACCATTTTTATGCCATTCTACTTATGCTTTTTTATTGTGATTACTATGAACAAGAGATATCATCAATTCCTAATTTCCATACCTTCCTTGGACTTTGGGAGTTATATCACCTGCACAGATACTTTCTAGTTTTGCAAATTGGTTGAAGACTTCATCTTCAAAGAAGCTGCCCAAAGAAGCTGTAGATGTCCCATCTCTAAAAGTATTTGAGCTCAGATTGGATATAGCCCTAGGCAATATGATCTAGTGCCTTATTTAATGGTTGACAACCCTGCCCATGGGAGGTGTTTGGAACAAGATGATTTTTGAGGTCCCTATCAACCCAAGCCATTCTATGATTCTATTTGAATCAAAATAAGATCCAAGATAAGATTCAAGCTCTTGGATGAAATCCAGAAAGCATATGATGGAAGATGGTAAGCTGAGCTTGACACATATGATGAATGAATGTGGATCAGTCTGGTTTGCAGTGTGAATTCACAGGGCAAGCCATGGAGTACAGCCACCCTTGCTTCTATAGATAGGCAGAGGAGACCTCTGAAACATTTGGCAAACAATTTTCAGATCACTTAAAAGAAAACTGAAACTTTTAAAAGTTTCCACATTATAACGTCTCTTTCTCATAGGCCAATTTCTCAACCAGAGGATGTTTTCTTTGGAGCTTTTAATTGTTTCTCTTTCCTCATAATGGTAACATTACTTTAAAATTCACTGTGACTCTCACTTTTGCATACAGCAGAATGTACTGAAGCCTATTACCTTTTACAGACAACATTGAGCAGACAAGCAAAAGGTGACAACTCATCTTTATTGAACTTTCATATTAGTCACCAGTGCCAATTAGTCTTTACCAGATTCATTTGGTTCAATACAAAGTGCATGGCATGGAACATGTGATGCATATCTCTTAGGCACAGTTCAGGAAGTCCTTATTATTTTCCTAACAACATATCAAATAATGTCATGAACAACATTATTAGTAACATGTCAGAGACAGAGTATATAAAAGATTTTACACTGATTCATGTGCAGTTATTCCTAAATACCCTTTACTTTGAGGAAAGATGGATTCAGAAAATAAGGAGGAACGCTATACTGAGTAGACTGCAAGGTGATAGAATGTGCATGAGTACCACCCACTGTGTCAAATGACTCACACATCTGTCAGGTGTGCTGTATTAGCCCACAGAAAGCCTTCCATACATGTTGTGTCCTATAAAAAAAAAAAAATTGCTTTGTCTCTTGATGTCAATCATGCTGATGGATGGGCCCGGAGTGTTAATGAGTAAGCTTTAAAAAATATTTGTGCTCTGCCAGATCTCTGCATCACGTCAGTAGGCACTAAGCTAGGCAGTTGGAAGCAACAGAACAGTTAGAAGGACAGCTCTTCTTCTGACTCATTATTAAAAAAATAAAAAATAAAAAAAAAATCATGTTGTTAAGCTCTCTCCACTAATTCACTTGAGCCTTTTGTATTTTTTTATAAACATGACTTAACAACATTGTATCAGTTTACCTAAAACAGATTAACTCCAAGTGACTTTGATACTTCTTCAGTTACACTTGCCTTTACATTTTGCTAAGTGTAAAGTCTAAAATCAATGAGCCAAAATCTTGAGTTACTCCAGATTTTTTTCTGGGTAACTAAGACAGACATCTTAACACATTCTGTTTAGTGCATGTCATGCAACACTTTCAGTTTTATTCTGCCATGGAAATAATATAACACAAGAGTGTCTAACTATGAGATACAAGAATTATCGTTTCAGGGGAATAAAGTGTGACTCACAGTTTCCCCAAATTTAAACCTAGAAGAGTTTGCTTTGACTGCCCTATTGGATCTGCTCCAGAGTGAAGCGCAGTATGTTTTTCTCATTTCTCTCTACCTAAGCTATACCTTTCAGAGAAATGCACCATCTTGCTCTCAAGATTGCATATTGCAGTGCACTTGCAGTGACGATTATTGACTGTGACTAAAAATATTTTTTTCCAGTTTTAAGCAATTAAGCAAAACTTACAGAGATAGGATCACTTATGCAGTCTCAGCAAGTTTGCTGATGACACCAAGCTGAGCGGTGTGATTGTTACAGCAAAAGAAGTGGATGCCATTAAGAGAGACCTTGATAAATTCAAAAGGTGGGCCCTTGTGAACCCAGTGTGGTTCAAGAAAGTAAAGTGCAAGGTTTTGCGCTTGGGTTGATCTAATCCCAGATATGTATGCAAAACGGGAGAACAACTTGAGAGTAGCCCTGCTGAGAATGACTTAGAGGTCTTGTTTGATGAAAAGCTTAACATGAGCCACAGTATGTACTTGCAGCCCAGAAGGCCAAGAGTATCCTAAGCTGCATCGGAAGAAGGGTGGCCAGGAGGGATAGGGAGGTGGTGGTCCATCTCTACTCTGCCCTTGTGTGACCCCAGCTGGATTACTGTCCAAGTCTGGGGCCCCAAACACAGAAAAGATGAGGAGGAGAGGGTCTAGAGAGTGGTTCGCAAAGATGACCCAAGGACTGGAGCTCCTCCTACTATGAAGATAGGCTGAAGGAACTGTTCAGCCTGGAAAAAAGAAGGCTGCTGGGGAGACCTCACTGTGGCCTTCCAGTTTTTAAAGGGAGTTTATAAGCATGAGGGAAATCAACTTTTTAGATGGGTAGATAATGATAGGACAAGTGGTAATAGCTTTAAGATAAAGGAAGGGAAATTTAGATTAGATGTCAGGAGGAAGTTTTTACTGAGAGAGTGGTGAAGTGCTGCAACAGGTTGCCCGGAGAGGTTGTAGATGCCCCATCCCTGGAAGTGTTTGAGGCCAAGTTGGATGGGGCACAGGGCAAACAGATCTAGTACTTAACCTAGTAGTCGGCAACCCTGCCTGCAGCAGGCAGGATGGAACTTAACGATCCTCGAGGTCCCTTCCAACCCAGTCCTATTTATGATTCTATGATTCTATAATTCCATGATTGTATGTCTTTTGTTTGATAATTACCTAAATTTTGCAGTCAAGCAAAGTAATGCTAACATTTTATTTTATGTCAAATGTCTCCTTTTCTGTACAGAATTCCTTCATTTTCACCAATTCCGTACTGGCAGATATTCAGGGTCTTTTTCTTAAAAGTTTTCAGAAGAAATATTACTCTTGAAATACAGTTTATTTTAATAACTTTAATCCAAATTTGAAACTAATGAACACAACAATGAAACCATTTTTTCATTGAGTCTGCACAACATTTAATTCAAAACAAAATAAAACAAAATCCTATTCTGCAGACTAACTAAGCATCTATGTGACAATACATACTGAATAAAAGAAACTGATTGCCATGAACACTCTTTTTTTTTTCTTCTTGTGACCCTAGATTTCTGTAGAAGCTATGTCTACATGACAATCTCAGCTAAAACCAGTACTGGTTTTCTTGCAGTTTTCTTACTGGTGAAGATAATACACATTATATGTGGGTCATCTGAGTCATCTATGTCATAACACACAGCATTTTTCTATGCAGATATGATCAATTAAAATTTTTAAGAACACATACAGATTAATGCAGATAGATCACTGTCAGAATTACAAAATTAAATTATGAACAAAATGTAAAATAAGTTATTTTTCATTCTGATGCTTGCAACCTCAGTTAATCTAAGAAATTTCATTATAGATATCATACTACTTTTCAGCCTTAAAAATTACGATTAAATTTTTTAGAACCAGACACCAAATATTTCTTTCAATCCTGGAAGAAGGTTGAGATTTAATAAAAAAACTATTAGCCTGACTCAGGATGAAAAAAAAGGCAGGGGGGGTGGGGGGGAGAACTCAGCATAATTCTGCAGTATTCAATTGCTTTATTTGTATTTCAGTTTATTTTCTCTTCTTACCATATTTATCTTAACATTATTAATAAAACCTCTCTTAAAATTGGAAATGAGATCATAATCTACAAGAATTGATACAGAGCATTTCACTAACAGTAGACTTATTCCTGGAAGCTGAAAATGAAGAGTATATTTTTTAAAGCTTTTCCTATGAATAGTATCTTATTTCAGCAAATCACTGTTTTCTAAGAAAAGAATACTAAATAAAGTTTTTATCCACTCTTCTCTAGGCTTCCAACGAAAAAGTTCAGGTTTTCAATCTCATTTTTGTAATACTAACAATTCTAATATGTTACCAAATGGAATAGATTAGTTTTTCCTCAGAAGAGCATATGTTAATGCCAAGCCCCAGCTTGATTGACAGCAATGATGATCAAAGATGCCACCTAAATTGCTTTTCTATTCTTATTGCTAGTGTATTTCCCAAAGGACTCAAACCAAAGACTGAAGTTACACACAATCATTAGCAAGATTGAAAGAAGCACTGAAATTTTTTCTGAGCAGATCCTCAGCTGCTGAAACCTGGCACTGGTCTACTGACTCCTTGTTTTCATTCTTTCTCCTTCTGTCTTGCTTCTGCTTATGTGTGGGCTGCTGCCCTGCCTTAGACATTTTTTGAGGAACAGACTCACAGCAAGCAAAGCAGATAGATAAAATAGGTAAGAACCTCTGAGCAAATCCACAAGAGATTGAACATCAACCTGAAAATAAAACTAGTTACAAAACTAGCATTTACTTGCCCCAGAATACTGGGCTAAATTCTCAGCTGGTGTAAATAAGGGTAGGTAGGCCTACTGCTGTACATGGAGCCTGACGTGGCATCATATTGGCATTGGCATCAAATTATAATCTACTTTCATTGATACCACAGGAGCTACACTGGAAAATGAGGTTCTTGCCTGTTTCATTAAGTAAAATTATGTTCTACTCTGCAAAAAGATGAGAAATTACTCTAAAAATAGAGAGACCGAATTCTCCTTGGTAATACTTCTATAAATCATCAGTGGTACAATTGTAAACAACATCGGCGCATAAAAAAATGTTAAGGATATGATAAATGTCAGCACAAAAATAAAGCATACATTTCCCAGACTTAAACAAACAGATTATGATTCAACTGTGCTTCTAAAGACCTATGTCACAAGTCTGTAGTTTATTAGATATCTCGCATTTTTAGTTGCAATGAAAATGAGGTGTCTTTGAGTAAATAAGATAAAAAATTAAGAAAGTTGTGATGCACAAAATCTGAAATATTTTGAACTAAAAGTTCTCTGTCACTACACTTCTTATCTCTGTATTTTTTCTACATTATTTTAAAACTAGTTTTTTCACAAAGCCATCTTCTGTTTCTGATCGCCACTGCTTATAAATGACAAAACAGTGTTGAAAGCAACGATAATAGAAATGATCTCTAAGAAAAAAAGGAATGAAGCATACACTAAGGGCTAAGGGAAAATATACTTTAGAAACCATTAAATACTTTTTAAAAAATACAGAAGAAAAGAATGAAGCATATACTATTTGACTGTTGAATTTGACGGAACCCAAGAGGAGCTGCAGATGAGATTTCAGTTGGGCAAGAGATCAAGTTAGAATTCCAGTAAGCCTGGATTCCCCATGATTCAGTGTATTTATTCCAGACTGAGAGAAAAAGGAGAGTGCTAGACCATGGACTGAAGAGTTCAGAGTATGTTGTTCTAGATGGTGAAAAGAGTATCAGGTATTTACTTGTACTTTGCTTTGTTTCAAGCAGATTTTATTATCACAGTACATAAGATGAAGACAGTGAATGTGCAAGTTCTTCCATCAGCATTGCATGGCTTGGATTCATAGTGTCAAACACATGAAATTATCAGCAGAATATTTAACTTCAACTGGTCCTAAATGAAACACTAGTCTTGGCTTTATTTGCTCAAGCTTTTGAGAACTTGAAGTTCATCCCAGGTGATCAGAAATTCCTGAACAGGCAGAGAATACTGAAATTGCCTCTTACTCACATATTGCAAACACAATTTGACTTTCCAGTTTGCTATAGATGAAATGAAGAGGTTTCTGTGTCAGAGTAATTTGAAGCTACTAAGTATAGGATATATCTGTTCTGTATAGCAGATGTTACACCAATAGGCGATCTGTATGACAGAAGGATTGAGTCATTTGGAGGGTGAAGATCTATTTGCAGTTGGACTTGCTGTAGATGCTTAAGAAATCCAAAGGAAAGTTAAGCTCAGGAAGGCAGAAGAGCAGAAGGAAAGGAATATATCATAGTACACATCAGTAGAACTAGATGTTTTACTGGGGGACAGTACAAAATTATTTTATCAGAGTATCTTGGTGCAAAAGATGATCAGCCACTGAGCTCCCTTGCATTCAAATCTGTTATAAAAAAAAACCTAAACATTAGTAATTCAAATAACTCATTCAAAGGGATGCTAGATGTTTTCTTCTAAGGCAAATATAATATCCTTCAATTTTATCTGACACTTTTAAATAGCAAAGTAAAATGAATTTTGAGATAACTGGCTTAGTAGTGGGAATAGACTGCATGCAAGGAAATCCAAAGTGTCTAGTTAAAGCTATAGTGGTATCATAGAATTCAACTACTGAAAGAGATGTTTGACATTGTGTTAGTTTGAAAATATTGAATATAGCACCAAGCCTTGGTAAGGACTAAGCAGGTGGAAAATGTAAAGAGGCATACCAACAGAAGGTGTCTCATGCAACAATTGTCCAAGTGGTAAGAAAGCCAACAAAATGTCAAGTGACCTCAGTAACAAGAAAATCACCTAATACAAAGATCAGTGTTAGGCATGCTGTGAGGTTTTCTGAGGAGAGTAAATAAGTTTCCCTATAACCCAATTCGCTG
Organism: Centrocercus urophasianus; assembly: GCF_019232065.1. Classification (NCBI taxonomy): domain Eukaryota; kingdom Metazoa; phylum Chordata; class Aves; order Galliformes; family Phasianidae; genus Centrocercus; species Centrocercus urophasianus. The sequence goes on from NW_024884586.1 coordinate 26,718,098, forward strand.
TGTCTATTTAATCTTTCCTGAAACAACTCCAATTAGTAACCCACAACAGTAAGCAGTGAAGTCTGTATTAGCACTCTTGGAGCAACTTATATGATTGAAATGTATAATAATTAAATGGTTTCAAGTGAAGTTGTAGCCCATAGCTGCAAATCAAACTCCCCTGTCCATGTTATCTTTTACATACAGGCCCAAATTTAAAAATACTGGGGTCATAAAAAGAGAATTCTAGAAGTACATTCACCAAAAGAAACTACCAGTGTCGTGTAAATGTAAGGAGATAAATGAGAAAGTAAGGAGATAAATGAGAAATAAGACATTATCTTTTGCCAATCTAAAACACAGTGATGACATCAGTGTGAGATTAATGGTACTGAAGTAAAGATAAAAAAGATTATACAGAAAAAACAGCAATCGAGTCCCTTAAGAAATTCATAAAACATTCAATTGTGAATTTAAAATGAAGTCAATTCCTTTGAATAGCAACAAGTTTTAAAGAGAGAGAGAGAAATAAAAAATAAAAGCCCCAATTAATTCCAATGAGAAAGTGTTGTGACAAAACTTAAGCATGTAACTAACTGCCTAGGTGGAAGACCTACTAACAGAAAATTGTGGTGTTTGTGCTTTTTACAAGGTCAACATGAATCAGTCTGCTGCTCACAGAGTGTTAACAGCATCTTAACATTTCTGGTAAGTTCATGTCGTGTTTTTTAGGTTATTTTATTTCTTCAGTGATTAGTGTTCTCATATTTAGCAGTTTTTTCTTGGAGATTTCTGTTCAATATTTGGCTACATCTCCAAGCACCCACATCTTCTCTGGTTGATTCAGCCTCTCTGCTCTGGTGGCTTCTTTTTATTGATGCAACTGTGTAATACTCTAAAACTCATCAACTCAAAAATCAAATTAGTTTAATAAATTCTATAATACCTATAAGAGAACTCACTTGATTTTTGGTAGTTACGCATTCATACATTCAAAAATTTAAAAAAGGTAATAATTTAAATGGTACACTTTAATCAAATGTCACATTCAGCATATTGTAATGTATTATACTTAATAGAAATAAAGGCATTTCATAGGAGGTGTGGCAACTAAAAGTAGGGACTGAGAAAGGAAAGAAGTCAACATCTTATACTATTAAAGAACAGAAGTTACTTCCCACTGGAAGCTGAGCTTGTGTGTATGTGTTTGCAGTTTGAAAAAAAAAATGTTACCAATTATGCTTCCATAACAGAATTATATTTGCAGGCATTAAGATATCAGATAGCAGAGAAGAAAAGCATGATATGATTCCAAACAAAAGAAGCCTGAGATGTATTCAGCTGTGCCCTGTTCCTGAGGAGGGAGACGTAGTCTTGGAGCAAACATAACATTTGTCGGTCATTAGGGCTTTAATGGAAATAAATAGCTATGAGGCTCTTTTTGCAATAAACAGGGAAAGATTAACTCTATTTAGATTTGCTAGTTATATAGATTTGACCCAGACTGTCTGGGCTATAAGGTGTTTCTCAGAAGTGATTGTGATGCAACCTGAACCAGTTATGTATGGGTCAAAACAGGTGCTGCACAGTCTATGAATATTTCTTTCTACAATATTCCTGGTGATTCCTAGTAATACCCAGTTTTCTGGTGGTTTTGGATCATGTAGCTAACCCAAAACCACAGCCAGGTACTGTATATCCCTGGCACAGATTTTGTAAGTTTTTAGATAGGAGTAAGGTAGGGTCATACTGCTAAATTTGACAAATCTTAGTGCATCATACAGCACACCAGGAGCAGTCCCAGAAGTTTCTGGGATTGAACTCACGTCACAGTAACACAGTTCCTTCCCTGCTTCTCTCTTGCCCTGTGTGCTACTCAGTTAATTCAGAAATGAATGATGTCTCTTCCCCTTCTCTTTCTTCCTCTCTCCCACCCACTTTGTCTTCACTTGCTGATGGGGAGATGCGTAATCTCTTGAATCATAGCTACCCTATAAGAATACCATCAAGTTCTGCAGACAAAAATAGAACCTCGTAAATTGTGTATGTGAGAGAGGCAGACTGAATCATCACTGATATCTGTAGGTACGGGAATTTGTAGCCTATAAACCCTAATAGTTTTTTTCTCAATCTATGTTCCTAGTATTATTCATGTGCACACAATTTTTCATGAAAAGGATTGACACATTTCAAGATATTTTTAGGATCTGAAATGACCTCCTCACAGTCATGCTTTCAGGTTAATCTACAGAAGAATTTTAGGAGCTCATATCTCTGATGATGTTTTTTTTTCCACTAAATTTCCATACCATTCTTAGACTTCAGGAAGATAACCTCCTTGGAGCTCATTTTTGAATTGTTCTCAGTGTGTCTTTCCCACTGCTTTTATTTTTCTCTACTGCAGAATCACAAGGTAAACACTCATAACCAGATTAAATGGTCCAGTGGTTCTGAATATTACCTGATTACTCCATTTCCCAGACTCAGAGTACTCAATGACATTCTTCAGAATTAATTGAGAAGTACAGATAGACAGGCAGTCAATACTACGAAGTAGAGGAATCTCCTTACTGGAAAAAAATCATAGAAAATAATTTTCTAAAGGAATGTTGGGATGATATAGTTGCCCTTCAGACATCAGGCCACTCACTGTATCTTGAAGTTTTAATGAATCTATAAAATGTGCAGCTAATGTATAGTAGAGGGACGCTATGGATCGGAACTAATTCTTAGTTTCTTAATAGATTCATGAACATCTTCATTGCTATGTTTATAAAAAAATATTCTGGAGATGATGATTAGACACTCAGATATTGGCATGAAATGCTTAAAATATCTCAGCCTCATTAAAGTTGAATCTCTTGCATTACTTTGCACATATTGTTAATACACACTACGCTGTATTGCACTGAACTTTTTGGGACACTGCAGTTAAGTTTGTAAATAAACTACACTTCCGTAAGAAAAGCCAATTAAAAAATATATTACATTATGCATTTGACTGGAAAAGTCTAACTACTAGCCTTTGGAATTTTCTTATTTGCACTTTGGAAATGCCACGAAGAAGCTTTTATAGTGTACTACACAGGAATGTAAATTGGATGTACGAGTAGTGCTTGACTCTTTCTTTAAAACCTCACACTTTCACATTTCAGGGAAAAGCACTGAGTAACTTCTGCCTCTGATTTTCAAGTCTACATTTTTGAGAAACAATTTTCCCAATATCAAATTTATATGAATGAGACAGATATCACAAAACAATGTCAAAAGCTTGAAGCAAATGAGACTGGTTCCATTTCTGCCAATAGACTGTTTTGAAACTGGTGTACTGTTATTTTTATAGACTATCGAGATCATTTCTGAGCACACTAAATAGGTAGTGAGCACACTGCTCACAAAATGTTCTCTTTGAAAATTTCCATTGAAATACAAGGAGTGGGCAGCTTGTTCTTCTAGGTGAATGTGATATTAATTACTTTATGAAGATACAGTGACTGTGAAATTATCATCAATTAGAGTTGCCAAATTAAGTAAGAAAAAATAATGGACAAGATATGGAGGTGGGAGTTACAGAGATACAGATATACTAAAAATACTGGCAAAGCTGTAAAGGCATCATGACACAGTACCTAATGATTTGCTTATTATTAAGCATCCATTAAAATGCCAGCTTTTTAAGAATTTATATTCTCTTTGTTTCTGAGAACTAATGGTTGGCAATTTTTTCCCACTGACTCCTGTACTACATGGCTTTATTTAACGTTGAGTTTTCAGTGTAATAGTATTAAGACATGTATTGCTTGGTAACTTACTGTTTCGCAAAAAGTATCATATGCATGTATACACTGACTTATGACTGTTGTCAGCCTAAAATGATTATTTTAAAATATATACACTTAAGCATCTCATGAAGATTTGGAGCTAACCAAATCCTCAAGCCAGTATTTTTAATACTTGCCCAGGCTTCTTCATCAGAGTTCATCATGCCTTTTCTTACGCTATTCTTTACTAAAGACAAACTTTATTCGGGTTTCTTTGAATGGTTCTACCATTTCAAGCTATTTCCTCTGCTACAGAAAAATCCTTCAGGAAAGAAAGAATGTTAACAGTTTGTTTGCAGAAAGCTCCTCATTGTTTTGTACCACCTGAAGAGATTTTAAAATACCTACCCAGAGACTTGAAGAGATATGCCCGTTCTCAGCATTTAAATCAGTAAGCTTCTTGGGGCAGAGACCATCAAAGGATTTTATTTGTACATAGAGCCAAGCACAGCAAGACCCCAGTTTTTGACAGCAGGCTCTGAGTGCTAGTGTAATAGAAATAATAAACTATAATAAAAATAAAGACTGCCTATTAACTTAACAGGCAATTTTTGAAATAATGAATCATCAAGGAATCTAATTTTTTTCCCAATAAGCAATTCAGCCATTTCCTCTCATCACAGATAATATACATCTGCCTCCTATGCTGTTTGCAGAAATTCTGTGGATGTGCTATGTCTTCGTATGAGAAAATTGGTTCATGAAATGGAACAATTTTTCTCAGACTCCTGATTTCTTCTTTATTGAGGGCCAAATTGATCCTATGTTCAATTGCCCATGTCTGGGACAGCAAGTAGTTACAGCACCTCCAGAGCAACTTGGGGAAGAAATTGTGACTCAGAAACTTCCAACCCCTTCCTCAGTTTCAGCTGCCTACTTGCTCCAGAAAGAAAGTAACCTGCAAATGCTCTTCAATATAGACTATTTGCCACCCCCATCAGCTCAGCTCAGCCGGTTGCCATGTTGAGGGGTGAAAGCCAAGATTACATTCACACCCTACTTGTGCGCAGAGGACATAAAAAGGAAGAGTTCTAAGAGAAAATACTTTATCTTGTGATAAATTCAAAATCTTTGGAGGGCACACATACAAATAATGTTCCAGTAAGGGCAGACAAACAGGCATCCATCTGACTTTTCATTATCATTTGACAGAATGTAACTAAGAAAATAAAATTTCCAAAAGAGGAAAGATCTTATCCTTTTACCTAATTAAAATAACACTAAATGCAATTTTGTTTTATTGGTTTTCTTTTGTTACGTTGTGTGTGTTTGCTCTTTAATTTACCTTTGACTTGAGATACCACATATTATAACCCTATAAAACCTTAAGGCCTACATATGGGCCTTAAGCACGGGTATCCATAAGCATGCAGTGTTATGTTGACATGCCTGGTGTGTTTCAGTTATAATATTCTATGGAGAAGCATGAATGTTTATAGCCTCTTCTTTCACAGATTTTAAAGTTGCCAGCGGCAACTGAAGAGCCTTTGATTGCCTTTATTTGCTATGTGGATTCATATTAATGACTAAATAAAACAGCCAGATGATTTGAGCTCTCTCACCTCTGAAAAAAATCACCTCTGATTTTGGATCAAAGACATGTTTAACGATATCCACAATCTTCATTCGTCCACACCACATAATTTGATGTACTCATCATCAATCATATGCCTTATGATTAATTTGAGTCGTTATGAGTAATGTCTATCACTGCAGTCCTGGCATGAATAATTATTGCTCTGCACCCTGCTGTTATAACTCATTTCTGACAAAGATCTGCAATTTGATATCTGCATAAAGAGAAAGATAGAATGGGAATACTTTATTAGAATGGCACAGGCTGTCCAGAATTTTTGTAATAAAATTTTTGTATCCTAGGAATTGATAGTTACTTTAAAGAAAAACATATGAAATAGACTTCAATACTTGGAGATATTGTCTCATCAATTACCCCTGGATCTTTGCATCAACATGGGGAATTTGTATATCAAAAACAGTATTGGGAGTTTTAGAGTCTGCTGATTTCCTTCAGACTTGTACTGCAAAAAGAATCACAGTCAGAAACAAAGTCCAGTCATTCTGAGGAAAACAGGACAACATAGGATCAGAAAAAGCTGGAAATTTACTTGCAAAAGAATTCTGTTAAGAGTTGAGTTAGGGCAGAGAAAGAATGGACAGTAAGACAGACACACAGGAGCTAAGAAACTGGGACCGCAGCTAATATCTGCAAACCAAAGTCCAAAATGTGACCTATAAGGGGAAAAAAAAGAAAAAAAAAAAGAAAGAAACTTTGACATAGCTGTAGTTTTAATCTCATGAAGTGGTTTCACCCTTGTATGCCATAAATATGTTCCTTCTTTGGGAACTTTACTGCCTTGAGCAACAGCCTTGGTGAGAACAGCACAGTGGCCTACTGCTTGGAGGAGTGCGAGAAATTTGACACAGAATCTTCCTTGTATCTATCATTAAGTCAAGCAGAACCAAAAGCTGAGGTTCTCCACCTTTCAGGAAGGTGTTCTAGGCACTAGATAGCTATTTCTGCTCTGACTCAAAGAACATTTAAGTATGACGTGAAATGAAAAAGAACTAACAGAAGAGACTGAGAATTTCTCAGTTTCAAAATATTCTGCAGTCTGGCAGTTGAGTTTCTTCTTACCAATGAAATGAAAAAGACTTATATTTTCTAGCCTTCCAACAGCAGAAGAGGGATTTGAGCCCAGGTTGCCCACAGACTGTATGAGATCCCTTACTAGTGAGCAAGTGACTAAAGCAGACAGAGCCTTCTGCTGTGTGAATCTAGACTTTGAAGACATAACAAGACATTCTGGCAGTTGGGGCAGGATGTCGGTTTAATACCATTCTGCCTTCTTTCCACATGTAAAGAAAGTGCGGCAAAAAAAATAAGTGGTAGAACTTCTTACCTTTGCTATCACATAAATGGCTACTCACAAAATCAGCATATGGGCTTTTTGCCCTAGCCATATTATAATTCTGCTTTCTCCCTTTTTTTTTCTTCATTTTTCTCTTCCAACTAAAACTGCCGTTCATCAGTTCTTCTAAAACTTGAATAGACCAAGCTGTTTTAAACACATCCTCTAGTGATTCAGCCTTAGTAGCATGGCTCTGATACAAATTCTGCCTACAACTGTTAAGGAAAGACAGTTTCCTTCTTTCTTGGCTTGCTTCTACAACAGCATCCCTTCCCCCAAAAGCACTGCCTACTTCTTTTCTAAGATGTGAACTTTTATACCAGAGTTAGTTCTTAATTTCAGGTCTTGTAAAAATAAGCCTGTTATCTTAGAGCTTTAAACAAGTATCCTGTTTGCAATTACTATCTTATCCACAAGTTCTAAAAACTCGTGTATATCTCCTATGGAGGCATATTTTCAGTTTCACAGGTGCACTTATGACTTATCAGACACTTCCAATTTGATTTCCATAATAGGCTCCACTAGTTTAATTGCGAGCACTAGTGCTATTGGTATTAAAACAGGGCCTGTATCATTTTACTGTATTTTATATAGGTATCTTCCCCTAACTCTTCACATAACAGTAAGCAAAACTGCAGCTGTCTTTCTGCATTTACAGATTCTGAAACAGCAACAAGCAATGGGGATTTTTCCTTTGACCCAAGCAGAGTACAAGTGCACTGAAATGAACCATCAGATCTACAGGCAGAATTCTTTTCATTACTTTTAGAAAATTTTAGGAAGTAACAAGAATAAAAATCTACTCCTCGTTTTAACAGCCTCCCATGAACTATCAGACAAGCAACTTGAAATGAACAGTGAAGTTTTCTTTTAGATTTTGCAATATATTGATAATGTTTAAGGTCAAAAAGAACCAACAGGTCACTTCTTCTGTTCTTTGTACCTCACAGCCCATTAAAGGTACATTTGCATTGAGGCAATTACTTTTTTAATTAGACGATTCCCTGCAATAGTTTGCATGAATCATCCTCACTGTTAAATATATCTTCTCCTTTCTGAATCAAATTTGTCTGACTTCAGTTTCTAATAGCTGATTCTGCCATTCTTTTCCAAGATTTCCCTTCACCCTGTGAAATTATTCACACTAAAAATCACCGCTTGGTTTTCTTATTGATAAGTAGGCTCTATCAACTTCTCTTGTCATTTACTGTCCAGTGAACACAGGACAGTAAATGCTTCATCTCTACTGGTGTCTGTTCCTTGTATTTAAACAACTCTCTTTCTATGCTTCTTCTTCTATGCTGCTACTGCTAACAGTTTAACTGATCAAACTGTACTTGCCTTTTCAATCTGCTCAGGACAGTGATTATGTTGTGATTAGCTGGATCTTCCTCACCATCACAATAATCCATCAAACATGAAACTCTAATCCTCATTTTCCTATCTCCTACCCACTCACAGCTCAAAATAGCCTTGATTTGATGGGCTTCCAAGAGCCCTGCAAGGATGAAGGAGAACTTTTAAGCAAGGTTCAAGAAATGCACATCGCAGTGATAAAGGGGTAAAAATGAGTAATTGAAGATGCTTAGGTCATTGGATTTCTGCTGAGACAAGTTACTGAAATGGTGATTTTCACAGAAACAGTGTTATGCTGCACAACAGTGAAGTGTTAAGTAACTTTCTTAAGTAGTCTTACATCCAAGTAAAGTGGAAAAAACATTATTTAAATGGCTTTTTCCTATTTTTTCCCTTTTTTACCTCTGTATATTTTCTTCAGTCTTTGGACCCAATATTTTTTATGTCATTTTTCTTTACTGTTTGCTTACTGCATGAACAAGGGAATAACTACAGTACATTTAATAAAATATTACATTCAAATTTTATGAGATTGAAAAGGCAAACATCTTTCAATTCCCAAATCATGAATATCAACACAGCAGCTTACTTCACAATGTCAAGGTTGAGTTCAAAAAGCAGACAAACATTCCCAACCCATGAATAAATTACTATTTGGAACTGAAGAAAGAAGAGGAATGATCACTGGGTGGCCAGTTCAATAACCCCGTATCATGCCATTGTGTTTTAAGTAAGAAAGTAGTAGGGATGTCTTTCAAATACAAATGCACTTTTGTTATGGGATCACTAATTATTACAGTTACAAATATGTTTGATATTTTTAGATTAATATAAAAACATTAAGCCCAAAAATAGAAACATATTAATCACAGAGGTACTCCTTATCACGTATTTTCAGATACTAATCAAAAATGCACTAGTCAATATTTTTTTGTATGCTTGTAGTAATTACATCTTCAGTCTTCTGACTGAAGTATACTGGTGTAGTTTCACCAGCAAACACAGGGGAACTTTATTTAGGAAGTCTGATCTAGCTGGGTGCTAGAGAAGTCTAAATTCTCTCAGACTAATTTTTTTTCTGATTCTCCCCACATTGCAATGATTCTACTTAGGCATCAAAATGGAATTTGTTCATTTATTTTAGGGTGTGGTTTTTTTTCATTCCGGAATGGAAATGAATGAAAAAAGGGCTCAGATGCAGCAGCAGATTTTGCCACAGAGAAGAATTTTCTAGTGCTGATTCCATATTGATCTGGAATTTTAAGTTTCAAAAACCTTAGTTAAATGTTTTCTTAAATGATTTCTTGCCAGACCACAGTTGCCACCCGACTGCTCACTTTCCACCCTCTCAGCACAGGCAGTGACACATTTGAGTGATCTGAAGGAGTAATGTTGTGAACTTGAGCTACATACAGGCATAAAGGCAATTTACTTCTCTCCTTTTAGGGAGGATATTGCGCCCATGGAACACTCTCTTGAGGTGTGTATAGGGCAGGAGTAACTGTGTAACACCCCAAAATAAAACCAGCCTAGCAGCACATGTCACTTTCATTTCTGTGTTAGAAGACTAAATTGATTCCACTTAATTTTAAGACTTCAAGTGAGGTTCCTAACATGAGTTTAGGCTGCGTCTAAACAGTGAAATGTGGTTGAACCAGCACTCTACTGCAGAAAGTTCTCCCTTCTGGGGCTCATTGGTGCCTCCCCTTGCTCCTGGATTTGTGTGGAGAGCACAAGTGAAGAGAGCACAAGACAGGAGGAAAAGATTGTGACATCCAGTCAAGGCACTAAGCTGAGTACATGAAAGGTCAAGATCTTGGGACATCTCACAGTGTCCACTTGCTCTACATTTTGAGTATATCTTCACTTAATCTAGTCTCCCTTCATAGCCAATAGAAGAGTACCCAGAAGAGCCCTTCTGATCTGATCTGGTTCAGTTCTTGGAAAAATTGCAGTAGTAAAGTTGATTTGTCCCTTGACTTTCAAAAATGATTGCTACACTGAGACAAGAACAGATAGTGAATTCTTTCATTTTAAAATAAAAATGAATTAGAGAAAAAAATCCATAACTATGCCAATACTTTCTAATGTACCTTTGAAAAATATACGTGTGCATATGTACATCTCTGCTCCAAAAGTAATGCCTCCTATTTTATTATTTTTGTCCATAGTGTTAGAAGTGGATGCTGGTGATATAGAAGCCGAAGTTGAAACGTCTCATGAATATTCTGTTACATTTTGTTGCTGTGCAATAGATGGTAACAGAAGGGCAGTCTGACAAAATGGTGTCTGACGTGGAAGTGCAGATGAAGCAAAGGTGCCTTACTGAATTCCTCCACGTGGAAAAAATTGCGCCGATTGACATCCATTGATGTTTGTGAATGTTAATGAAGAGAAAACAGTGGATGCAAGCACAGTGAGGAAGTGGATGATTGCATTTCAGTAGTCATGACAGTGACATGAAAGGTAAGCCATGTTCTAGTGGCCATGCAGATTTTTACAAGTATGTAGGTTCTTGTTCATTGCTAGAAAAAATGCAAAGATTGAGATGGTGACTGTGTTGAAAAAGAGTGTTTTCTAGCTCAGAATTTTCTCTACCAAACAGTATTATCCTACTCTTTGTATTTGCTGTCTTATCCACGGATATAACTAGAAAGCATTAATTACCCAGCAATCTACCTCTGTTTTTATAGATATAGATGGATAAATAGATTAAGCTATATAAATATAGAAACATACCGTATCCTAAATAGAATACAGAGGACTGTTCAGACAACAGTACCTCCTAGATAAAGAGAAAATTCTGAAGGTTCCAACAAAGAAAAAAGACCTTTGGACAACTATACCTATGATAGCATATTTTTGTCATTAAACATTTTCCTCATGCAGACAACAGACTTACATATTTTAAACAAAAACCAGATGTTTTAAAGTGTCTTAATAGTTCTAGTGAGAATTTGCATACTTGGCTTCTTTTCAGAAAAACTAACAAATCTGAAAATCCAGTTTGGTGCTACATAAACTGTGTATTCTCAAATGCAGTCTCTGAATACTAGGAATGAAAACTCAACCTTAATTTCACAGAAATGCTGTTTTTTCTCACTTCTTGCTACAAAATGGCAAAATGCTATGTCTTTTGATGGTCAGTGGTAAACGCTGAAGAAATCTTAGAAGTTACTAAACACAGCAATTGAAAAATGTGTAGTCAGATCAAAGGGAAAAAAAAATCCAACCCTATTGAATTTAACCTGAGCGCATTCCAGGTTGGTAATCTTCAGTCCTACTCCATCTCTCTTTTGCTATAGTAGAACTTGGCACCTAGTAATTCCCTTCTCACAGCCAGCTGTATACCCTCGAACTGGGAACCCACAAACTCACAGCAAATTCAAAAGTAAAAATGTGTTGGAAGCATCCTGCACTCTGACTGTTCAAGGTAGCATATGTCAGAGGAGGAACCTGCTATGCAGTACAAGCTCTCAAGGAATAAGCTGAGGGAGAAGATCATTAGATCAAACCAAAAAGTCCAAAATCACTTATGATATATACACATTTTGCTTATTAATGTATATTTTCTTTAATCTCTCCATATTTTTCCCTTTGTCATTTCTGGGAAGTGCTCACTTCTAAAACAATATGTAACACCTGAGCTTTGAAGAAAAATAGATTTGTTTTTCAGATGAATATTGTGAGGATTCAGTAATTGCTGCAAAACAAATCATTGTTCATTGATTCATAAGATACTACAGGATCTGGTACTTCCCTTTGCAGTTCTCTTGTTCTCTTGTTCTGCACCTACAGTTTAGTATTTTAAGGTCTCAACACCCACACCTTTTAATTTTGCTATGAAATGTTCTGCAACTTCATTTTTCTGCTATCGCTTTATGTTCTGCAGGCAGAGTATTGATTTAATTTATAAGCATTCCAGTTTTCTCCAGCTACAGTTCTTCATTTTGTATCCTTTTTATATTAATATGTCTAAATCTCTAGAAAATTGAAATGTCACACTAGTAATACCTGTTTCTACTTAATATGTCAAAAATGTACTTTTATAACTGAGCATAGAAAAGACATTCAGATTATTGACATTTAACTGTAAAGAATATGAGACTGCCATTATTTACAAGTGGTTTATTACTTTCTTTTATGAATAGGTTTAAAGAACTTTGTTAATTATATGCTGTATGAGTGCAAAAAGCCTCTACTTATACATTTTAAATGCCCCTTTTTCTATATAATTACCTTTAAAGTAAGATGAGCATTGCTGCATTGCATTAAATTTTTACTCTGATATGCTCTCTGAATATGCTGTAAATGCAAAGGTTCTTTCTTTCTTAATAGAATTTCACTTTTCTCATCTAAAGTTTCAATATTTCAGAGGACTTTTCATTTGATAATACATGCAAATCACTTGGGAGACTTAATACACTTATCTAAAAATTACTCATTCCTGTATAACGAATTTAACAATTTCATCTACAGTGAACAAGAAATTTCAAAACTGATTCCAGTGCCTCCAAAGAATTACTCCATCTCTCTGTAATACTGTTCTACAGATCCTGACACTCGGCTCTAATGTAACCAGTGCTCTGTAAGGTCACAGACACATTAATTTTTATGTAAAACTCAAAAATTAAGATGCTTCTGAGTATTTTATGCCATCTGGTTTGGGGGGCTTATGTGTAATAGATCAGATTTCTGCACATGACTGACTTAAAGCTGGACAACTATTAATATCAAGGACAAAAGTTATAACGAAACAGTTATACTGTTTCACTTTTCTAATATATTGTTTCAGTAAACTGTAAGAATGTAAATTGTTGATAACAATAAAATAACAAGCCCTTGTTTGGCAAAAACAAAATCATCGGTTTTATGTTAGAATTGTTCCATAAGATAAAGGTTTAACTTCTAATCCATTTGTGAATTAGTATATTCTGTAATGTAAAGCCACAGAAAGGCAAACGTTCTGTTAATTTGGAAAAAATATCATCCTAAGACAGCAATCCAATATCCAGTCTCCAAGAACCTATCAGCCAGCACTAGAAATGTTTGATATCCTGTATATTAAAGGATTTCCTGCACTCAGCTCCCTCTTCTCTTGTGAAAAGCATGTGAACATGAATTTTTGTTTTCATTTTGTAGAGACAATTGGACATTTTATTGATAATAGATTGCATTGCAGTCACAGTGGATCTATAATCTTGTCACAGAATCATCGAAGGTCTTAGGCTTGACCTTAAAGATCACCTAGTATGAAGGATGCATTGAATCGATTGTGCATATGCTATCTGACTTACATCTACAAGCATAATCTAGTTTGTCCTAAGTCCGTATAAACAGCGGGATATATTCACATTTGCTACTCCCATTTTTCAACATTTATGACATAGTGCTGCATGGGAGAGTCCATGGTCTTAAATTATTTTGCATATTATTAATCATGGTTCTCTCTGTTGAGGTGCCCAACTCTTCCTCCTCATTCACTGTATGAAAAGTCTAACTGGTCAAAGACAGAAGTCTTCATTCTTGACTTCCTAAAACCTATTTCCTGCAGTGATTTTATATTTTCAATGTACTCAGAATATTTGGTGTGCCTCAAAGATAACTGAATAATCCTGGAAAATGTCCCTGTCTGAGACAATGGGTTTTTTATAATACTGTGTACAAGAAACAGAATTTTTTTAACACCTACCTCAAGAATATTATTCTAAGGAATGACTCCATGTTCATCACTATCAAATCCATCTTCTTGCAGATCAGTTCCCTAGCATCATTTTACAGTGAGTTTTTATTACATGAGTGTTTACTGTCTATGAATCAAAACATTGTAATACACAAAGTTATTTCCCTTGGAGAAAGGACAAGAAAACAGAGCCATCAGACTAGATTGAACTTACCCTTCCATTCTAAAGATAAATGCAGCACAAAAATTTGGTCCTGTTTGTAATAAAAATGTGTTGCGAAGTTCAGCATTTTCCAAAAACAAAGTATGTAGTTTTGATATGCTAAAGTATATTATATTACCAGTAACAACACCATGAAAAGCATAAACTAGGCCATGACCTGAGACAGAAAAGAAAAACAGCACTGAATAGGGGGTTGGTTTCCTCGCAGAGTAACATTGGCAAGGGCTGAAGAGGTGATTCGCACCCAAACCAAACACCTATACACATTGCCCATTTGACATTCTTAGAGAAGTTTTCTTCTTCTTTTTCTTAATGAACAAAAAAAAAAAAAAAAAAAGAGATTCATTAAATTTCCTTCCAAAGAGCTAGGATGAGGTGGGTCTTCTGGAGAGACTGTCTGGAGGTCTAGCTTTACTGTTATGAAAGAATAAAAATTGTCTCTGGAATGAATAAAGAGTAAAAATATACCTCAAAATAGAAGACTGGTTGCAATTGTAACTATGTAGAAATTATTGGTCATATTAGACTCTGATGTAGAGCTATAACCTGAGAATGCACGTTTTCCCCATGGAAATGGCTGTAGTAATTTACTTGTATGTAATTTTTTTAGTTCTTCCCTCTCTTCCTTTTTTTTTTATGTTCTGATATTATTGAAAATTGAAAACATTACATTCTGAAATATTTCATTACAATTGTTTATTTCCCATTAATCTTATTTTGTTGGTGGTTTTGGTTGTGCTTTTTTTTTAATATAAAAATTATTTCTTGGTGACATCTGGATGGGAAAAAAGGACTATCAATGGGTGAATGAATGTCACTTGAGGGTAAAGGGTTTGGTTGAAGGTAAAACAGATGATCCAATCATTTCTAAATGGACTACTTTCTGTTCGGAGAAAGTGCTAACAGAACTAAATAGAGATGATCGGAAAAATGAAAGAAGAGTACATATTGGATACTTCCAACTTGTCTACAGCACATTGTACTTTTGAATTTATGGCAATTTGTGATAAGCTAGGATCCCTTCACATTAAAAAAAAAAAAAAAAAAGTTTAAATTATGAGTATTTTCTAGAAGATGTACTTGAAATTTCAACAAATGTGATGCAGTCAGAAAGATGTACAGAAGAGCTGTTGATATTAGAGGAAATGGTTCTATAAAAAGTAGAGAAATAGATACACCAGAAATGTTCAGGATAGGAAAAAAGTTTAACAGTATATGAGCACTTAAAAATGAAAATGACAGATCCTGGTAGAGAAGAGCAAGAATTACTGAGGGCTAAAATATATTAAAAGATCAAAAAAGCTGGAAACTATAATTGAGTTTAAAGGACAGGTAATTAACAAAGAAAGTGTAAAGATTTCACAGTTAGATATAAATAATTCAGTAGATGCTTTAAATCTTATATACCTACTTTATTTTTATGTTTATTTGTGCTTTGTTTATACCATAATATTTCTCACCTCTCCTCTGCCTTTCTGCCTATTTGTGACTAAGAGCTCAAAAGCAGTGGATGATAGATTAAACTGTTTAACATATTCTTAGAAGTGTCTCTGAGCACTTGTGTGGACAGCCATTCTTTCCACCTCTCCTGCTCAGTCTCATTCTACATAAATTACACAGATAGCCATAGGTTTTCTATGGCTGAATGTGGCTACACTCAGGCCATGGTAGCTGGACTTCATTTGTTTTTTAGTCTTGGTTTGCATGCAGCTAAAATGTTTGTTGGTTTGCTGCTAATTGGCCCCTGTTGGTCATTATTGCCCCCCTGCTATTCGTATTGTCTCTACAGATTTTCCCAGTGTAGAAGTAAGAGTACACTCTCACATTTCCAGCTGATGTGTACTGTCTCTTAAACCTAAGATTTATGTCTAGAGAATATCAAAGTGCTTTATACCTAGTTTTCTACAGAGCACTGATAAAATGTTGTCTGAGTTAATCAATCAATACGAAGTATTGATTTTAATTAGACAATCTGGGGAGCAAAAAGTTAGTGGTTGTATTCAGTAATTAAGTGTAAGATTTGGGATGTTTATGTAACATTCATGAGGTCTCCTTGTGAATATGTTTTGATACTACCATTAATTAGAAAATCTCTGTTTCTTGTAGGATTTTTAGCTGACTGATACACAGAACAGATAAAACAGTAAGATGCCACTACCTACAAAAACCTTTTTATGTTACAACAATAGATCAATTACAAAAGAGGACAGGACAGAATAGAACAGAATAGAAAACAGCTCAGTTGGAAGAGGCCTACAAAAATCATGTCCAACTGAATTCTTCAGACTTTGAACCCTGTTACCTGCTTTGCTGATCTCCTCTGGACGCTTTCAAGCACCCTTGTAGAGGCCCGCTGGTCATACTATGTTTAATGCACCCCAAAATATGGTTTCCCCCTTGGCTATCAGGGCATGCTGCTGGTTCATATTAAGCCTGCTGTCATCAGTACGCCCAGGTCCCTTTCTGCTGAGCTGCTTTCTAGCAGTTTGTCTCCCATTCTGCACCTATGTCTGGCATTATTCAATCCCAGGTACGGAACCTGGCATTTATCCTTGATGAATTTCTACTGATGATCGTCCAATATTCCCATCCATCTAGATTCCTTTTGCAAGGTTTCTCATTCCTCCAGGGAGTCAGTCGCAAGTTCCAGCTTAGCAACGCTAGGAAAATTACTGAGGATGCATTCCAGTCCTGCTTCCAGGCCATTGATAAAAATGTCAGACTGGACTGGCCCTAGAAATGGGCCTTGAGGGACACCATTATTGACCAGCTATGAGATAAATGTAGTCCCATTTACTACAGCTGTTTGAGCTCTACCATCACGCCAGTTCATCACATAGCATTACATGAACCTATTTATCTCACTGTTGGACATTTTGTCCAGAAGAATGCTGAGAAGGACAAGTGAAGGGAGAATTTAAGAGTTAAGGCCACTAAATATTGCCATAGAAAATGGCAATCTGCATTCCCTTCATGCTCAGGAAAAAGAAGGATTATACTTTCTCATGTCCTTTGTATGTGTGAATTGTGCTTTACTACAACTTTTAATGCACTAATACATATGAAATATATTTGCATTGTGCAATGATGTTTGATGCAAAGATACAGCTTGAGTTCTGAAAGCATTACCCTCTAGCAGACCATGCTAACACTCAGCGTATGCTTCCTCTTGCTTTCACACACTGGCTACTGTTCCTGAATTAATAAGTTTCCTACAAACTTTCACGTCTTCTTGTCCAAAAGAGATTTGTTATGCATAAAAACTGCAGAACTATGCTCACTTTCCCTACTGCTACAGCACAGGAATAGGAAGTTCTGATGTCTATCAAGCTTTAGTAAAGTGACATATTTCTGTCAGTGTTTCTAAAGCAAACCAAGCCTTTCATTAGCAAAACTTCGTTGTTCTGTTTTTGTTGTCATTTGTTAATTAAATTAAATTAAAATATTAGAGTCTGAATCTCATTTAGAATTATAGAGTCCAAAGAGAGTGTACATAAATGTTAAGAAACTGCAAGATTTGAACATTTCTTTGTAACTATTGCTGTGCTTCAGTAACGTATCATAATCTAAATCTCTTGAAAAACTACCCGCAGTACAGTTAATGGATTTAATTGCAAATGACGCTGTTCTGACCTTTCTCCATCTAGATGTAGATATTTTACCCTCTAGTAACTGTCTTTTTAAAATTCATTGAGACATATTGTTATTAATAGACAAAAGACCATTGATGATATCCACAGATCTAAATCTTTTGATTTAATCATCATGTTCCCTTGATTAAAGAAACTGCTATTCTTTGGTCAATTATTCCTCCTATTAACTCGGGTAGATTTTCTTGGACCATCACAAAAGTGTTAGAGAGAAATTCTAATAAAACTGGTACTTTCATTTTTTATTGAAAATGTTGATTGACCCTTATTTGTGATGCAAAACAAAACAAAACAAAACCAAAAAAAAGATTCAGTAAGAAACAGCTCTCTGTATTGCATACAGAGGCCTAAGAATCTCTGTTTTGCCATAGGTGAATTCAGCAAAACAAAACTATACAATCCTATATCTTAGAAGAGGTTAAAGATGTGTTGGACTGTTCTAAATGATGCCAAGTAAACCGATTCCTGAAAGAAATATCTGTTAGCTGAATATTGTTGTGTTATGCTTGCTAACAAAATAGTATCTGTGCTGTGACTGATTGACATGAACCTGTCAGACATCAGCTTGAGCTTTATCTCAGGAAAAAGGCCTTTCCACTTGGACTAGGCACTATGTAGAAAGCCTTGGCTATGCCTATACCTCCCAACCACCTTAATACAGCAGCCTAGGGCACCTGAAAAGGTTTCACCTGCTCCATATATCAACTCTCAAGACCAAAAAGCCCTGCTGCAGATTGTTTTTGCCTATCAGGGTCACCTGTGCAACACAGAAAGAAGGCTGTGCTTGATAAAACCTATCAGCTCTGCTTACTTCCTCAAAAGCCAGAGGCCAAATTTCAATCAAAAATATCTGTGAATTTTGGAGCATTTCCAAATATGATTTATGAAAGTTTTATCCCTGTTAAAGGCAGAAACAGAAATCCAAGGGACACTAGTGAAGACAGTACCTTCTGTGCAACTAGTTATGTGACATTGTACCTACATATAAACAGGAACATGTAAACAGGAGCATATAAACAGGAAGGGGAGCAGCTGTTTATGAGGATGGATAGTGATAAGACAAGGGGGAATGGTCTTAAACTGAGACAGGAGAGATTTAGGTTAGATATTAGGAGGAAGTTCTTCACACAGAGGATGGTGACACACTGGAACAGGTTGTCCAAGGAGGTTGTGGATGCCCCATCCCTGGAGGCATTCAGGGCAAGGCTGGATGCAACTCCAGGCAACCTGGTCTAGTGGTTGGTGACCCTGCACATAGCAGGGGGCTTGAAATCAGATGATCATTGTCATCCTTTTCAAACCAGGCCATTCTGTGATTCTATGTGATTCTATGATTCTATGATAATTCTGGCCAAAAATTACATACGTATCTTACCTGTTTGCTTTAGTCTATTTTCCAATGAAATCCCTCACAGTACATTTTTACTTTGAAAAGTCAGTTAAGACTAAACACCTCTTGTACCCTTTTTGAGCTAAATTAAATCTGATTCTAAAGTCTTGTTCTTTATATTATGAGCTGATACTTTTTTCATTTCATGCATCCTGCAAACATCTCTGAATTAAGCAAACTTAGATGTGTGGATTTTTTTAATATATTGAATGTTTAGAAACTTGAAGCTTTTTTTTGTTGTGTTTGCTCATATAACCTGCAACTGAACTTGCATCCTTCTAAATAATTCACTTTCAGTTATACCAAAATACAATCTCTAATTATAATTCTACATTAAGGGAGATTTCTGTACATATACAGTTGTGTGGGTGTGCGCATGGACTTTGTCCTTGACAAAAGATTCATGAGGTAGCTGAGCTCTTGCAGATTTCCCTTGGAGATAATCACCATTTCAGGACATAATAGTCACCAGCTAGAATACAACCTACTTTAAAAAGAGATTTTGAAAGAACATACAGTCTGTTGTCCTAATAGCAAAACACTCAGTGGCTATAAAATGCAAACACTAACCTGGCTGCTTATTTGCCCCTACAGACACAGTTAATCGGCTACCTATTTCCAAAAGAGAAAACTAATCTCATCATGAGATTCAGACAATGAATCATCAAAATTAAAACTGTGTATTACTAATAAGATCATCTTAAGTATCTCACTCCAAAGCTACATTAGTTTGGTACTTATCTTTCATAGATATATTTGATAATTCAGCCAGAGTTTTCTTGGATTTCACAGATAATAAAATCTGTATTGTCGTTTGTCAAATGACATTGCTGCCTAGCCATTATATTCTAGCCATTAAAAGTGTTTTAAACATTCAGTTTAAATTTGCCTGTATTTTGTTTTTTTCTTATGAATATGCACCCTAAAAATGCTGCCTTAAAAGGATCATCCACCTACATATGTGAAAACTGCTGCCATATTGCTATTACTGCTTGTTTAATCAAACTAGATGTATTCAGCTTCAAAATTATTCCCAGTTGATTTTTACCATTGATCAAAGCATATTATTTTTTTTCTAGATCTGGCTTAAAAATCTTGAAAGTTTTGTACAAAATTTTCTTTTGTAAAATTGCCACTTGTTTCCCTATGAAAAACACTTATCCAGGTTAGTAGTGACTGAAATTCATTATCATATAATGGCAGCTGGTATTATTACAGATTTCTTTCCCCTGTGGCATATGTTTTCAATACTGCTATTTATGATACAGCTTGAATGCGCTAACAGATAGTCAAAATCACGCAGCAAGCATGCAAAGTTCTGAGCCAGACGCAAATTTAAAATAAAGAAAGCATTTCAGTGTCAGTGCCATGATTCAAATGTTCTTTTCTCAGCCAGGATGGACTCATAGCTAGCATATTTTGTTATCGTGCCTTTAAAAGATGTGTTTTTCTCTCATTCCAGCCCTATCAAAAATGTTTTTAGTTGAATTTTTAAAGTACATATATGAATTAGGAATATGAGTTCCATAAAATTTATTCTGCGAGACGATTTCTTTGGGATATTTACATACATTCAAAAATTAGCCCTTATAGATAATGCATTGATCCTTATCTGATTCATAGGATCATAGAATGACTTGGGTTGGAAGGGACTCTAAATACCATCCAGTTCCAGTCCCCTGCCATAGGCTGGTTTGCAACCCAGTACATCAAGTTTACAGGGCTCCATCCAACCTGGCCCTGAACACCCCCAGGGATGGGGCATCCACACTTTCTCTAGGCAAATTGTTCCAGCATCTCACCAGCCCCTAAGTAAACAATTTCTTCCTAATACCTAACTTAAATCTCCCCTCTTTTAGTTTAAAGCAATTTCCCCTTGTCCTATCACTTACCAGACTGTGTAAAAAGTCAGTCACTCTCTTGTTTATCAGCTCCACCCAAGTAGTCCCCCGAAGGCTGCAATGAGGTTGACCCAGAAGCTCCCGGAGCCTTCTCTTCTCCAAGCTGAATAAGCCCAGTTCCCTCAGCTTTATTCTTTATCTGTCTGTTTCTCACTCATCATAATTTCCAAAACTGTTGGTCAATTTCAACCAAAGATTAGAAGGGGATCAAAACCTTAAAAAGAACTCAAAGCTTTCATCAAATACAGTGGCTGGTTGGACAACACAGACTCAGATTGATATCTCACTTGGAACAGAACATCAGTCATAGCTCAATAGTTGTTTTCATTTTTAACATTGAACTCTTTCTTGACGTCCATTTAGCAAGTATTCTTCTGGCACATCAGAGTAAATGTATGTCTGAACTACTGAGAATATACAGTGTCTTCTGCCTAGCTGATATCTGCAGAAGTGAAAGACAGCTGAGCAGACTGGGAAAGGAAGTCTAATGGAGTTGGCATAAAGCTCAAGCTCAGCATAAATGGATGAATTTGCCACGATGTGGCACAGGAAAGGCTGTAATAAGATCAAATATAAATCCTCAAGAGGTCATTTCATTAGTTCTGTTGGTCACTAAACAGTTTGCATTATTATTTCTATTAAGACAACAGAAGCCAAAATACAAACTCCTTGTTACAATCAGTTTTGAATACCAGTAGGAACATAAAATAAACTCACTATCTGAAATAAAATGTGTTCTCATTTTAGATTGTATAGACTGAAATCAGCCAGCTAAGGCATCACAGTACAGAATTTTGCAGAGGAGTCTGAAGGGGATACAGAGTTACTTGATACTGCAGTCAGTGTGATAACATCAGAGGAGATACAGCACCTCATAGCACTTAGCACAAGGCATGCACACAGAGAAAACAAATATTTTCCAGTACTCATGTGATTTTATTTTCACTCATCTTCTTTTATATCTCCTTGTACACATACATAAGAGTAATTCTAATGGCTGAAGAGGAAAAACTCATTCACAACAAATGGGTAAAAAACGTTACCTTTAAATCATTTCCCTGTTACAGATAATCTGCCAAATTTAGTTTTTTAGTGACATAAGGATAAGATGACTGTGTGATGGACCCCATAGTGGTCCCAGTAGTATTCTGTCAACTTGCTGTCAATTTTCACTCCTTCTCATGCCACCACTATCAAGCTCATAAAACCAGATGCTATGTTATCGATGCAGTGAGATCAAGTTACACTGATATTGCAGAGGTAGGTTTTTGAGTAATGAGCAAATATTGGGCTACTGGGCCCTGGAACTGGTATGGTACTATCTTTTTTCTCTCTGTTTTGAGTTCAGCAGTAAATCAGTAGAAGCCTATAATAGCATGAACTTATTCCTAACCCAAACAGTTGGGGAAATCAACTACAGACAGCTATCTTACTCTATCCACTCTTTCAACATACACTGTGAATGGAAAAAGAATGTCCTTCCCTCAGACCTGGAAGCCCAGGCAGCCCTTTCTCCCCTCAGTCATGGGATAACAGTGAGGGCAACATAACCGGGCTGGGGCACAACCACCTTCTAACCTGCTAGAAAAAAGACATTTTATTCATTTTGTGTCATTTCACTGTTACCTGGAAAGAGAAAAAATGGCAGACTATTTCAGCTAGTATTGAAAAATCACCGCTGTAAGACTTTATTCAAAGTCCCTCCTTTAAAAACTTCCTAGGAATACAAATGTTCCATACACAACAGAAAATAGCTATAGCTTGGTCATAACAGGAAATGCAGCAGAGAACTGTTTGCAAGAAAGCAAAAGATCTCTTTTTTCCTCCCTTCATGACCCACTCCTTTTGTGCTCTGGAGGTTCTTAATGAAAAATGTGCACTCAAAAGATACATATGAGCTTTTTACAATCTAGCATGAGCAAAGAAGCAGCTATTCATAGAGGCAAATACCCAGCAGCTTATTTGAAATGCTGTTCCTGCTGATAGTACAGCAATACTCAGAACAGGGAGTTTGTGTTTTGTACAAAGCATTTTTATAGTTACTATGTGATACAGTAAGAAGAGGTACAAAGGAAGGCAATGAGAGGAAGGCAAGGACAGAACTGATGTGGCTTCATCAGAATAGCTAATTACAAAAGTTTTCAGTACTGTATCAGTGCAGAGTTCCCTATTAAATGCTTGAAATAAACCACCTGCGCCCCGGTCATGCTAACAGCAGTGCAGTTCAAGCAGGATGGCATGGAGACCCAATGCCAATGCTGTCACTGTGATACTCCTTTGATCACCACAGCTGCTGTTTCTCCTGCTCCTTCTCACCTTGTTCCAGTACTGTAAGGGGAATCAAATCACCCAAAATCGTATTCAAGACTTGGTCCACTGCAAAGCAATTAGATCCCAGCAGTAGCCTTCTTGACTCCAGAAAACTCAAAGTTAGGTGGCTGCTTTACTGCTCTCAGGATCAACAGAGTTCTCATATTCAGGTTTAAAGATGCCACAAAATCTTTTCAGGGAACACTTACCTATTTTTTTTAATACTTTTCAAAGAATCATAGAATCAAAGAATCTTAAGTTAGAAGGAACCCATAAGGATCATCAAGTCCAACTCACAAGATAAACATAATTAAGAAAGCATAATTGGACTTAGTTTTTTTTAAAAGTAATTTCAAGGAAAAACAAGCTGAAGTGTTTTTCCAAGTCCTCCAGAGCAACAGAGACAGAGGAGACCACACCACGACATCCCCATCTTTCTTTGGTGCCCATACACCTCTGAAAATGGGACAATTAAAATGTTTCCCTTCATGCTGAAAGAAGCATTTGTAATACACAGTGGAAAGCATTCCACTGAAGTGAATTTGTTTCTTTTCTGTGTGCTAAGAAAGGGTCACAGTGCTCTTGTCACCAGGTACCTTGGATTGTCTTAGCAGCTACCAGGAGCCTTTGCTGTAGTCAGTTCACATGGTTTTGCCTCCAGTAAATCATGCAATAGGCAAACAATATGTCAACTAAATAATGTTCTGTGAAATAATTTTTTCAAAATAAATCTTTTTTTTTTTTTCTTTTTTTTTTTTTTTGGTCTGTCTATGCACTAAGAGTCCTATATGCTGCTTCCATTAATGTAGCTACTTATGCCATGAAATACTACTGAAATCAATGGGACTATTTATGGACTCATTTGCTATTCAAAGGGCTTGATTCTCTGATTATTTATTCTGGTTTTTTTTTCACTAGTGTTACTCTGCTTACTTGAACAGTTACTTCTATTTTAGCTGATGCAAAGAGACTACAGTGAAAGGTGACAGAGTCTGGCACTAAATTGCTTTGTAAATAGTTGCTTTGAAAATAAGAAAAATATGTGTTTGGAGAAATGCAGATTACAGTTTAACAAAAAAGCCCAATCTGGATTTTGCAAGTTCAGAGGGATATTCCAAACAAAAATTAATACTTAAAGGTAGCATTATTTTTGAAGCTTAAGTACCACGCCATGCTTGACAAACAGCAAATTCTGTCTAGAATTAAATCTTGCCTCACTGATGTCGTTAAGAGACCTTAAAGAGAGATCAGGTTTCATAATAGGGAAGCAGGTTTACAAAAGCATTTGTTAACAAAGTTATTCTTTTCATAATGTGGAAGCACCCAATCCATAGGTATACTTCAATGATACGAGCCTATAGTCTACTCCCAGACATGAGCCACAGGTTAAATGGATAATTTTGAAATCAGCAGCCTCCTATTTTACTGTGGTTCCCTGCCCAAAAACAGGCATCCCAACTACCTGTTATGTACAGAGTGGATCTCTGCGCAGAGTGACACTGCACAAGCTAGTCTCTCAACATTTCCAAGGCAGACAGGGAGCCGGAGGTGATACAACAGTCCCTGTACAAAATGTGCAAGAAACAAAAAGGGCTTCTAGGAAGCACCAGCCCCATTGTGCCTGCTTTGTTTGGGCTCTGTGTAAGTGTGTGCACGCTTTCAGATTTATGCACACACGAAGATCGACTGTCCCAGGCACACATGGTGGGTGGCATGCTGTGGCAGGAAGAATGGGCTCTGCAGTCATAATTGGTGAGCTTCTGATGAGCTGACTGAGCACAGTACACATCATGTAGCACTTTTCACATTGCCAAGTTAACAGCTATCACCAGAGGTAGAATTTAAGCTGCTGGAATAAACAAAGTCAAGGGGAAGTGTCTTGCTGAAATGTCACCTCCCACAGAGCTTGTGGAAAGCCATTACTATTGTAAAGATGCATATATGGGATTTCAAAATGTATATTATGCCTCAAATGGTACACTTCAAGAATGCAAAACATACAGGAAGGGCAGACAATTATATTTCCCAGAGTTTAAACAAGATTGCCACTTTTTATGTGTTGGAAACTTCCCAGTAGCTTTCAGATGGTTTATTATTATAAAAAGTAATCTGTCTACCTCAACTAAAATAGTTCACTTGAGGGAAAAAAAAAAAAAAAAGAGAGAGAGTGAAAGAGAAAGAAAAGAAGTAATTTGTCGTTATAAACTTTATGGAGGTTTAACTTGTCTGCCTTTGTCTAGAAGATAGGGCTGTAATCTCAGGCAGCTAACAGGAGAATTAGCTGACTTACAAATGGGAAGATTTTTACGTAAGTGCCAAGCAGTGTTTTTGGAGTTTCTCCTTACACCCCATGCCAAATGAGCCCCAGAAGTGTCTCTAAAGAACAAGCCTCTGCCTTCTTTGTCCCGTACGGGACCATCTTTCTTGAGAGAGACTCCTGCCAACCCAGTTCAATGCGCTTGGGAAAAGTGAAGGGCAGAGCCAGGGACCCAGCAGTCTGTGCAGCACCAATGTGGGGGTGCCCAGTGCTCAAGTGCTTGGCATCAGGCTTGAAATCCCTGACAAACACAAAAGAAGTGTACTTTTTAAAATTCCCCTCTCCTCTGCCCTTCCCTGACCCCATCAAAAAGGAAGGGAGTTGACATCCAGCAGATGGGTGGAGGGAAATAGGGGAGACAAGGGTGGCAGAGCCTATGAGAGCCCCTCTAGGATTCCTACCCAAATGCTGTTCCCTATCCCCAAACAGAAAACTAAGTAGCATGTTATGAAGGTCCAGATAGGCAAATGATTGTTTTGCTCCTTGCCTATCTGATGGGCTGGGAGCAACCTGCTTGGGCCCTCTTGTTGGCTTGAGTTAATGTCAGGTGGGAGAAACGCACCCAGGAAAATTAAGCAGGAGAAGGATAGCTTTTTTGCTAAAAATGTATTTTTGTTACTTTAATTTATTTGTGCTTATTTTTCCCATGGTGATTCTCCAGTTGTAAGGAAATAGACCAAGTGTGAAATAAATGCTTCGACAAAGCAAATAACAGTTATTACTTCCACCCGTCCATAAATACACTATAAAAATAATAATTGATCACATTACTTCTCATTTCCCTGCTTCCATTTCCTGAAGGACACCGCACACCAAAAGCCGCTGGCAGCACTGAGGAAGGGCCGTGTGCTGGAGGGGCGAAGGGAAAGTAGGGAGGGCCGGGACACGCTCGGAGCTCCACGGAGACGTGGATGGCAGCGCCCCACAGCCGCCGGAGCGCGGTGTGCCAAAGTGCTGCTTTCAGGCACCGCCAGGAGGTGTAAAGCTGAGCAGCCCGTGCAGGGCCGCAGGGGCGGAGCGGGGCCGTCGGGTGTGCCCTTACCCGGGCCCAGCAGGCATATAGAGCTCCGAACTGGAGGGAGAGGAGCCCCTGGCTTCTTTGCTAAAGGAATCTCTGTGCTTCCCCCGACCAGAGCAAGGTCCCTGTGTCGCCGCGCACATCTCGGTCTTGTCGGCACTGGGGCCATGCGCCTCACAACAGCCCCGAGAGCTGTGAAGCAGGAGCACGTTTGATAGGGTTTGATAGATTCAAATACAGCTGCTTCGGCTTTGTCTTCAGTGCAGTCACAGTTATTTCCCCGAGCTCAGCAGACAGCCGGAGTGAAACATGACAATTAGTATTGTAAATAACAAATGGAGGGTTTCGCTGGGGTGCTGGTTTGTGCTTTGTATTCCTTCCCCTCCCTGTTTGATTTCACTCGCAATCCAAATAAACTTCCTCAGCGAATGTCTCAAACAAGAGAATGTGAGCGAGAGGGGACGAGGCGGGCTCGTAATTGCAGATTCCCTTCGGAGATAGAACTGAGGAGCTGTCAGCGTTGTGGAGAAGTGCAGGTCAGCCGTGTTCCGTTCGAGGAACAGCCGCTGTCACTGTGGCGCTGCTGAGAGCTCCGCACAGGGCAGCGAACAGAGCTGGGGAAGGTCGCGGCCGCGGTCGCTTCGCGGAGTGGTCGGGACGGAGCCGTTCGGCCCCGGCTCACGTCGGCAGCCTCCAAGACGTGTGTGTGCAAGGGGACAAATGATGTGGTCAGCTGCGGGGGCTAGAAAGGATCTTCTGGGGAAATAAAAGAGCGTTAAGCAAAGATATTAAAGAGCACTAAGACAGCACGTTTCCATCGTTTGTTGTTGGGTTCAAGTGTCCCGTGATCAGAGGCGTGCATCGCTTCGCAACCAGCATCCTCATGAACGGGGCGAAATGGTTCACTTCAGGCCCCAACACCCTCTCCCCTCTTCTGCTCAGGGAGGCACTCCTACAGGCCGGGCCTCTCCTGCTTTTGCCGTGTGAGAAATAAGTTCTTCCATTTGAACACCGGCCCCCTCCATTGTCTGAGGCGAAAAAAAAAACCTCGTTGCTTAATAGAGGGGTTAAAATACATTTATGAAAAATCTACAGCTCTTCAGAACCGTCCCCTCCCGCAGAAAGCGGAGGCACTCCCCACTGTCGGGTCAGACTCTCCCGCTGCCCCTGCGCTATGCGGTGCCCTGACGCCGGGCTGGGCCGGGCCTCATCTGGGCGCAAACACCCACAGTTCCTCGCAGGGAGTGTGCCGGTCAGGCTGAGCCGAGGGCACTATTTTCCTTAGGCCTCTTTCGGCACATGCACTTAAAGCCCTCTCTGCAGCTCCAATGCAGCTCCTATGCAAGAGGCCGGGCCGCCGGCATCAACTTTCCTCGGGCGGGCAGGAGAAGGTAGCAGCGCGAGCCCTTCGGGCACGGGAACAGCCCCTGGTGCACGCAGAGCCTCGTCCCCACTCCTGAGCCTGGCTGCCGGGCTCGGGCTGCACTGTCGGCCAGAGGCCGCTAGATGTCGCCGGCGCCGTTCGCATCGCTCTCCGTTCCGCCAGCGGGAGGGCGGCTGCTCTTCTGGCCCGGCCCGACCCAACCCGAGGGAAACACGGGGACCCCTTCAGCGGGGTGCAAAGGAGCAGCCCCGGGGGTCCAAGGGACAATGAGACTTTCTGAGATCCCTGCCAGGCCCAACCACCTGGTTGGTGACGGTGGGACAAGGGTCGGTGTTAATTACGACGAAAAAATCAAAGGAGGTATCGAGCTGGGAGTGTGGTACCATGCACCCGCGAGAATTTGTGGAGCTGGGCTGCAGCCGGCTACAGGCGGCACCCCGGGACAGGGTGGCTGCCGTGCAGCGAGGGAGCCCCCGTCTCCCTCGCCGGCGGCTTCAGGACCGCCCGCGACGGAGGTGACGCGCGAAATCCGCGGCTGGTCCCTGGGAAAGGCTCCAGAGATGAACATTTCTGTTGTGTGAAGTGCCCGCATTAACAGCCCGAACACGTAGGGGGAAGGCTGACATCTGCGGTTTGGTGCGAGGCACCCTAGAAACGGCAGAGCCCGGCCCGAGGGGAGGGACAGCGGGGCCCCTCTGCTCTGCGGGAGCGGCAAGCCGAGGGGGGGGGAGGCTTGAAATCCCTGACCTGGGGGTGGGAGGGAGATGAGGAGTTCTCCTGGCATTAAGCGAGGTTTAAAAGTGGGGATGTAGCACAGATTCTCGATTTGGGACATTCGCTGTCAGTGCCCCGAAGCACCCGAAGAAGGAGACCTCGGGTGTAAACTTGAGTCTGATCCCAGTAGGAGCATGAATAACAATAATAAAGTTTCCCGGCTTTTGTTTTCAAACTAACACGTTACATCGAGGGTGCACCGTTGGTAGTTTTTCTCAGCAATTATGTAACTAACCGCTGCTTTTGGTGCTGCGCTGCACAGATTAATGCACACCTGAAATTCTCTGAGCCCGTCCGGATTTGTGGCCCGGGTTAAGGAGGGAGAAAGCAGAGTGCTGCGGGAACCGCGGGCGGGGGACGCTTGGGGCCGACACCAACAGGGCGCTGAGACGGCATGGAGCGGGGAGAAGGTGGGATCCGGCTCCGAATAGAGACACATGCCCAAAGGGGCACCTTTACCTCCTAGTGGGAGGTAAAGAGTAAATAAAGGAATAAAGAAATAGAAGAAATATTCGTTCGGAATTGAAAAAATCCGTGAGAAAAAAAGAGAAAATAAATGCGGAGAGATGAGTCTGGAAAGTTTCCTCTATTTTCTTTATTTTCTCTAATTTTCTATGGTTTGTTTGGGGTGCTGGATTCGCACCACGGAGGATATATGCTGTCTCCACGGGTCTACAGTTATCTGACCGAAATATTAAGGGCCAATCTTTCTACTTCGATAAGATTCCGTCAAAGGCTCAGAAATGAACAGCACAGCTGAGCTGCACCTTTAGGGACTAAGCAATGGGGCAAAGGATGTCTACACGAATAGAGGAGAGCATGCCTAGGGTGTTTATAGGCGTTATCCAAAGGGAAATAAGTGAAAGTAAAGATAAAGAAATGTCATGTCTTATTCTACGACGCAATTGTTGTACAAAATGACTTCAGTCAAGTGATTTTGTTTTTGAGTTTCCTTTGCAGGCGTCTTCCACACTTCGTTTGAAGGGATAGAGCGTCTGGGCTGATCGCTGGAACGATCATATCACTCCCGAGAGAAAAGAGCTGCTTTAGGGAGAGAAAAAGTGATTCTTCGTGGAGTTCAGTGTATTTCTGCAATGCCGCATCTCAAAGAAAAGGCCTCGTAACGGATTCTTACATTGTGTCAAACTATAACAAACTGAATCGCGAAAAGCAATTACAAAGCAAATATTGTGATCGGTGCGGTGGGTAACATCGGAGCCGGATTTAGAGAGGAATATTAACTCTGGTTTTTTTTTTCTTAACCAATAGTGTATAGATTTGTGCTCAGTCTGAAGCCCTTTTCCTGTAGATGGCGTTCTCTGGGTACGAGCGATCGGCGGCAATGCAGCCGCGCTCGGGAGACTTCATTAATCCGCAGATAACAAAATAATTAATAATATTTCTTTAGTTATATGTATATTGAAAGTGGAAAAAAAAATCTACATTGATTTATCGTAAGCAAAAGCGTGTTTCTGCCTCACGTGAACGCAAATAAAAACAGTTTGAATAAATAAGTTGTTTCTGAGCATTTTGTTGTCAAAGTGTTAAATGTCCCCGTCATTTTTATTCCAACACTAACGTGATTACAGCCAATTATATATTCACCAGTGTTCTTTATTTTAGAGTAATTGTACTTGTCACTAATAAAACAGAGACATAATGGATCGCTACTATTCTGAATTTTAAAGCAATTGTCTGTAATTTGATTGAATTATATGTCGTCTTCTCTACTTTTTTATTTCTGTATTTTGAAATCCTATTTTCCTGAAAATTACAGCTCTGTTCCTGTTTTGTTGTTCCTGAAGTAACGAAACCTCCTGTAACATTTATAAATAGAGCCCCGTCCCTTTGGAAACGTGGAAAATCATAATTTCAGCCCCAACGCACTAAAGGCTTTGCACGTAAATCCGGGTGTCCGGGGAAGCGCGGGGCTCAGCGCTGGGCGCGGCGGGACGCCCTCCGCGGGGAAGAGGAGCCCCAGCAGAGGGAACAACACCGCACCGCGCACGACGGGGTTCGCTCTCTTTATCGTAGTGGTTCGTCGCGCTCCATCTGGCTCAGGCACCAAAGCACGTCAAGACGAGTTCAGTTCCTAATGTTTACATGGGAAAACAGGTAAGGACACAGATAAAAAATGAATTTGACTCCAATTGCATTCCTGCAAGCAATTGGACTGATTATCCATATCCTGTTTGTATATTTCTTTAGGTGATGGTCATAGGTAAAGAGTCTGAGAGTTCCTTGAGTATCCCTAGTCAGAGACAATAGAGATATCGAATGACATCGGCACTGCACAAGCAGGAAATATTGCGCTGTGTTATTACGGTGCTCTTTGGGTTGTTTTGTTGAGGATGAGCTCTCAGAGGGCTGTTTTTTGGTTGCCGTTTCTCAAAGCCGAAAACATGCCTTTAATTTAGCAATTGTACCAACCATCAACGCAATAAGATATGATCTGCGTTGTCGCCAAACACAAATCAAAAAATGATACAAAGGCTTTCACAAGTTAATTTCAGATGACAAAACACGTGCCCACCACAACAGAGAAAGTTAAACTATCATTTGCGAACTGTGCGGTTGCGTGAAGAGGTATCCGCTAGGTACGCTAAGCACAGGCAAACACGGTCTTTCTGCAGTTCTTTGCACTGAAGGCAGGGAGAAGCTGAGGCATGGGATGCAGGCGGCTCTCGTAAGGGGCTCTTGCTGAAGCTCAGCGAGACATGAGCAGGACCCTCAGGGAGAAAATGTTTTCTTGTAGATTCGGTACTTAATACAACTGCAAAACTAGTTTGTAGCCGCCTTGGGAGGGAAAACAAACCCAGCCTGTTCCTAAATGGGTATGGTCTGTCCAGTCCAACGTGGACGAGGGCTATAAGCCTTTTATCTACACTTTTGTTACTGACGTTTTGCAACGAGCTGGCAAATAAAGTGCAATGCCATCCTCTCACTTGTGCAAAATATTTATTTGTTGGAGTTTTCCAAGCTACGGCATGATTTCATTGTTCAGGTGGAGTTTATAGATCATTTCTAATAAACATTGTTTTCTGAAACTCCCTGGGGAAACAGAGCCTCAGTGCGTACATGTGTGCGTGTGCGTGTGTGTGTGTGTGTGTGTGTGCGTGTGTGTGCAAGCCTATGGAGAGCCCCATCTGAAAGATGGAGAGGAGCAAACACACAAAGGAGATGGTGCATCCCGGAAGAAGTGCTTCTTTCAACATTTTTTCTCTCCGTAATGTCACCGCTCAGAAGTCGATGCGCAGCCGCTTCTCGGTCAGATTACTGCTGAGGCAAAACCACCACCCCAGGCTGTAGCGAGGCACGGTCCGCTCACGGTGGGAGGGACGCGGACGAGATTTAACTTGTTGCCAGTCGGTTTTGTGTGTTTGTTTGTTTGTGCTGCTGGTTTAAAAGCGAAACAAACTCCAGAAAAAAAAAAAAAAATCGGGGGGTGGAGGGTGGGCTGGGGAGAGAGGGAGGAGGAAAACAAGCTCTGTCTAAAAGACATATCAAATGAAAATAATGTATGAACACACCCACAGTTATCAAGGGTACGCTATCAGTCCTTCCCCAAGAAACTTCTTTATGAGTGGTAGCAGTTATAATCATCCAACAAGCCCCTTACCATCTCTCTCCCCTCCCTCCGCGAAAGAAAGAAAAAAGAAATCATGGAGACCACCCTGCCAATATAAAATGCCCAGAACAACCCACAGCGAAAGCCGTCCTCTGCGACCGGGGCACTGCGGGAGCAGCGACGTTCGCCCCTCGCCCGTTCCGACTGCGGGTCCCGCACCGAGCGCAGCTCCGCACCCGCGCACAACTCCGCGCCGCGCACCGCCTTGTCCCGCACGAGCCCCGGGCACGGAGAAAGTGAAAAGTGGTTTTACTCAGGGGCTCGCCAGGCGCCTTGCCTGCGCGAGTGTAAAGTTGTGTGTGGGTTTTGTGCTACCTCCAGCATTTTGCTGTGGTTACACGGGGGATTCAGGAGGGGTATGAAGGGGAGAGGGGAGGACGTCGTGCTTTTGTAGGCCCTAAAAATGGGACCCGCGGCTCATCGCGTCGAGCTCGGATCCCGCTAAGCCGAAGGTTGCAGTGGATGCACGGAGCGGGGAGGCCAGGTAGGGTGGGTGGGTATGTGCTCGCTGGCTGCTCCGAGCGCCTCGGGAATAATGCCCGGGGAGGGACGGGTCTGATTCTGCGCTGGAGGAGGGGGGCAGGGTTGGGGAGAAGAGGGGGAGGGCGGGAGGAAATAATCTTTTTTACCTTTACCGAAAAAGTGCAGTCCCAGATACGTGTATCGTTTACTCGATATCACATTTATAAGAGGCTAAGGGGCTTTAGAGAGGCACTACGAAAATACTCCGGAAGTCAAAGAGCAGCTCCAAGTCTATCAAAACCCTGCTCATTTTTCCCGATTCTTGAATTCAACCACATAACTCCGAGAAAATAAATAAATAAATAAAATAAAATGCACCGCATTGGTCAAGAATATTTTACCAGCAAACAGAAGAAAATAAAATGATGTATTGAAACCTCGAGAACCATATACGACTTCTAAGTGGCCCACTGCCCCCTGTATTTTATTATCATCATAGCTCTGTGAGTAATTCTTCAGGGATATTTTAATTTCCATTCTGACCCTTAATGGCTTTTGTTTGTTTGTTTCGCAAGGATTCGCATTGCACAGACTGAGGTGACACTCAAACACACCGCTGTGTAACAGAAGGGAGACATCTCGGGTTTTGCAAAAAAGCACCTTCGAGCCTTCGGGTTGGCAGCGAGTGGCAGAAAGTTCTGTTTTGAAAAATTCTGGCAGTGGCAAAAGAACAGACAAATTCTAACGAAAGCTCGACGTCTACAGATAGGCTTTCCATGGATGGGATTCTACAGGTATGGGAATAAATAAATAAAACCTTTCTCGTGTAACAAAGGCGAAGAAATTCATCCCTTCCCACCCCGCTGCAACCGCAGGAGGAAAGGCACACTGCGATGCTCCCGGGGTCCCCTTCTGTCACCGTTCTATCCCGGCTCTTACGGCACCACCGAAGGTTTCTGTCCCTTACAGCAATCGCTTCCCATTTCTTCGTTGTTCCAAGCCCTGCCCGTGTAAGACACCTCTTGAAGTTCAGCGTGAGGGGGACTCTTTACACCGAGTGCCGAGCGTCACTGTGTGAACACTACCTCTCCTCCAGCAGTACCCCGCTGGCTGGTCTTTATGGTACAGTGCCGCTTCTCAAAAGATCATCGGATGGGGAAATTTAGCTCTTCTTGAAACATTTCAGCAACTGAGCAATTAGTTCTGAATGGGGTGGGGGAGGGAAGACGAGGGAGCTTAAAAGAGGGGGGAGAAGAGGAGCTACAACACAACGAGCCCGAAAACAACAGGGGTGGGGATGCATAGGAGGGGGGCTTAAAATGTTTGTATTTAAAGGGTGCTGGCAAGGTCTTCTGCACAATATGTGCCGCTCTCCTTAAAGGGGCACCGAGTGCCAATAACCATTAGTCATCCGGCAGGGACTTTTCATTATAGATCTATCTTTAGGGGGAGTTCCCCGAAGTCTCCGCAAGGAACGGAGCTGCGGATTTCAAACACGGTCCACTTCGATTCGCGCAGTGCCTGCATACCTGCTTTAATAGAACGGAGCGATACTCACCCGAGTGCGCGGACAGCCCAGAGGTCCCTGCAGCACCCGTGTCCTCAGTGGAATACCATCTTGTATCCGCGGCAGTTCCCAGCCTGCAGTCGATGATAACGTTTATGCTATCTCAAATACAAGGCTCTCCCATAGACATTTTTTTCCAGGGTTTTAAAGCAAATTTCTCGGTGCCATAATGTTATGATGGAAGGATGCTGAAATGACAGGCCTCGTAGACGCTTGTCTTAATCATCGGCTTCTTAATTTAGTTTTAGTGCTGTGGTTTTGTGTGTGCGCGCGTGTGTGTCTGCGCGTGTGTGCGCGCAAGAGAAGGCTCTGACAACCTGCAGCTTCCTAATGACTGACGAGGCAGGGCTGCTGCCGCAAAGTAACACTTCCCTGGTGTGAAGACCTCTCACTGGGAAGTTTAGTTCACTACTGTTCTCGCAATGCTAATCGTATAACCTGTAACCAAAACCCAGGCAAGAAGGATACAGCATGCTAAATAGAGTACCTTCTAATCACTAAACGTTAGCACCACGACCAGCTGTTAGGGATTAACTGAAAGTCGGTTAGAGACAGACACCTAAACTTAAATATACAAACGAGGATGTAAGGGTGGACCGCTGAATACTTCTTCCTCTCTCTCTTTGCCTCCATTCATTCCTCCACCTCCAGCCCATTCACCCCTCTTCAATCTGTATGACCACCTCTCGCCTTTGTTAGCGCTGCGTTCCGACCCCATTCGCCCTGCCCGAGCAGCGGGATATCGCTGTCTGCTGAGCTGCTCTTACCTTAATTGCCCAGGTAACCTGGAATAAATAAGACAAGCTTAGAATCCGGGGGATAGAGTTATAAATGCGCACATCCAGGCATTTACTGTACCCAACGTGATATTAGAGGCTGTTAATCTAAGGTGTCCCGATTCGTTTCGTGGACACATGATGCCATCGAAGCGTGGTTATTAAATACTCTCTCTTCATGGCTGAAAAAACCCTCATTCATTCCTTAAGCTGTCAGGACATTTTAGCAGCTTAACCCCTTGGAAGAGCCTGGGAGTGCAGAGCCGCTGTATTCGTGTGAAGGGGGACTGGAGGCTGGAGCCGCGGGGGGTAGGGGTGGGGGTCACAGCATATCTGCGTCCATCGAGCTGACAGTGGTACACTTTTCCTTCGGCCCTTAATTTTTAAAAAACACTCAGGGAAGAATCTACGGTGAAACATTATCAGTAAGGATTGTATCCAGAATCTGTATTCAAACAGCATGGCAACCCTTTGGATGGCATTTGAGCCGGGGGTCCTCACCCTCACCTCGGAGCGGGACTCTCTCGGCCCCATAGCGCCACGGGTCCCTGAGGGTGGGGAGCAGAAAGCTGCCTCTCCTCGCACTGGCGGTGCCCTGCCGGGCTGGGGCCGTGCATTCCCTTCTCTGTTCAAGCTGTTTCGCCAGTCACTCCACCAAAATTTTCATGCTAGAAAGTGCTAAATTTCTAAACCCTCTCACAGGAATTCGAGTGCAGATGGAGCTGAGAGGGTCAAACCAGTCATCTATTCAGGGCCACCATATACAAAGCTACCGCTGAAGTGGCCGGGGGCTGCGGCCAGGTCAGAGCTAGCAGAAGAACTGGTGTTAGAGCAGAACTTTGTCTGTCCAAAGCCAATAGTCCCGCTTTTATACATAGAGAATTTTCAGAAGATTTTTTTTTTTTTTTAAGGAAAAAGAAAAATCAGATTCAAAAGTCCAGTAGAAATAATTAAATAATTAAATAATTGACGTGCTTTTCCTACATATCCTTTTCTGTCCTATGAACAGTGAATTAATCTCACGGACTTGGAACAATACGCACTACATATTGAACACAACATTACCTTTTTTGGTAGAACTGTATATCCATGGCGCTAAAAAAAATACATCATTAAATCCTAAATTTCTGCACAGTACTTTATTCTGCTGCCATGATATATGACTGAATATTAAGCCCAGATCACCAAACGCTGTAAAAACACATTGCTGTCCGTATGGGACCTTTGCTCAGAAATGCAAAAGGACGAAGGTTTTCTTTCTTTCTCTGCTACATTCTCATCCCTGACTGCAGAGCTAAGCAGACTCAGCTTTGACCTAAGGAACACCTCAGAGCATTAAAATTTCAGCAGGCGATGTCAGTGTTACATTAAACGAGAGCTCCTCCGGTTTGCTGCAGAGCTGGGATTTGAATAAAACGCTCAATGTTAACAAACAATACACACGTTTGGCACTTGGTGTATTAAATGGATCAAAGGGATTTGATAAGGCACAATACCCCGTTTGTACAGACCTGATTGAGTTAATATAATATCAGCAAATTTTACTGCGAAATGAATCCGTTTCTTTTCTTTGTGTTTAAAACCAGCACAGATTAGAAATTTTAATGATCTGAAAATGTTTGGTATACAAAATCATGCTTATTTCAGTATTAGCAAAAACACAAGAAATTTTTCAACACAAACACCCAGCTGTGTCTATTTTAAAAGCAGTTCAATGACAGCTTGCACTTATGAGCATGCAATCAGCTAATTTCGCTTTTTTTTTTTTTTCTTCTGTGTTAATCAACACTTTCCTTCCTGCATATCAGAGTACAAATAGTATAGTTACTCCACAGCAGTAAATGTTTACGTAACCTGTCCTTTCTCAAGAATCCGGTTACACCGAATCATTACATGCTAGACCGAGTAGGAAAACGCACAGGGCCCAGCCACCCGGATGGGATCTTGCTGTACCGCACTGATATATATTGGTTAATGCCCATCAGAACCATAACAATATGCATAGAGCTTACCTTTCCTCTTACCCCTAGCACTGCAGAGCTCAGTCACATCCTCCACACTGTGCTCTTCCTCAGGAGTTCCCATCTATTGGCTTCAGTGTTGTGCAATGAAATAAATACAAATTGTCATGATTTTTCTTTTTTTAACAACGGCAATTCTAAAAAAAATAAATAAATAAAAAACGAAGGCAGTTGATCCATTGACTTCTACTTCTTTTCGGTCAGTAGCAACCTGTTACGGAATTGGATAAATAAATACAATTGTGGTGAGGTCAAGCGAGGTTAATCCAACGCACATAGTTCGTGCCATGCCCAATTGCAATTGTTTATTGCCCATCCACAGCAATTGTTGTGGGGATTTACTCTCTTTCTCACAGCCGCGCTCTCGCACACACGCACATACACACAAACGCATACAGAAAATGCACAGAGCCGTGGTGGTTGCACTGGAATCTGCACTGGGTTTCCCGGGACACACTGCTGGGGCAGGGCTGCGGGTGTCATTTCAACGGAACCATTTCTCCAGCGTGACAAACATAAACTTTGGGTAGTTGAACACAGCGACAGGCACCGGCTGTACGTTTTGTTGCACAGCGTTCATTTTAAACGTGACCAATACTCTATCACTCACACTTCCCCTTCTCATTTCAGAGCGAGGAAGCCGCAGGGCTCATCTCGCTTTGTTTCGGGGCCGATTCACATTTCTGCCCGTACTCACAGCGGTAACGCCGTGATGCGGTCGAGCAGCACCGAACCCGCTCCGTGAGCCCCTGAACCAACGCTACCGCCAGAATGGAGCCCCCGTTCCCTTTCCCACGGCCCACACTGAGTCCCTCCGGGGCCGACGGAGGCGCTGCGCGGGGCGCTGCGCCGGAGCCCGCGGGACTCGGGTGGTACGGGGGCGCTTAATTCGTTCGGCGGTGCTGCTGCTCCGCAGGCCTCGGCCAGAGGCCTCTACCCGCCCGGCGCTGCTGCCGCCGCCACATCGGGCCCGAGCCCTTCCACCGCCCTGGCTGCAGCTCCTGCCCCGCCGTCCCGACCCCTCCGGCTGAGTTTCGTTGCTCCCCGTTGGTTAAATAAATAACAACAGCGCGGCGGGGCCCGGGAACACTCTGCCGACGGGCGCCGTCGGGATCCGCCAAGTAGTACCTCTGCTCCGGCACCGCGCGGATTGCGCGCTCCCCCGGCTCCCGTCCTCCTGCCCCAGTGGCACGGAGGGACGGAGCAACTTTGCTCCACCGGAGGAGTTACCGAACGGAACCCCGGAGCCAAGCGCCGTTGGTTGGGCACGGGGAGATTAGTGCCGTTGCGCGGAGGGGCACGGCCGGTGATGCGCCCCGCATCGGTATCCCTGCGCGGCGGGAGCCGCGGCGGCGAGGGGGGCGGAGTCTCGGAGAGGTGTGGGCGTGGCTGCGCGCAGCCATTGGCAGGCGGGAGGCAGGACGCTCCGGCACGCCGCCGCCTCTGATTGGGCGCCCGGTGGGAAAGGTTAAACCAAAAAATTTTTTACAGCCACGGTGCGTGTCTGCAGCTCTGAAATTAATTGCGGCCGGGGCGCTCCGTATAGCCGGCTCCTCTCCGACCCGCGGCGCGTCCTCCCCCCTATACCGGTTTACCGGGGGAACCGGCACCATGAAGTAGCTTTTTTTTTTTTTTTTTTTTTTTTTTTTTTTGTATGCGTGTGGTGTTGGTTTTTTTTGTTGTTGTTGTTGTTGTTTGGTTTTTAGAGGGCTCTTTTACTCCTTTTTCCTCCTCTTTTTTCCCCTTCGTTCCGGCTCTCTCCGCTCGGTGACCGCTGCCGCCGTCCCCCGCCCGTGCTACATGCCGTGCCAGCGCCTGACGCTGCGCTCCCGCCGCGCCGCCGCCGCCGCCGGTGGTGCCGCCGCCCGCCCGGCCCCCACCCGCCCGGCCCCGGCCGCCGCCAGCCGCCCCCTCGGCGCAGCGTGTGATGTTGGACATGGGAGATAGGAAGGAAGTGAAAATGCTGCCCAAGTCCTCTTTCAGCATCAACAGCCTGGTGCCCGAAGCCGTGCAGAGCGACAACCACAGCGGCCACAGCCACCACAACAGCCACCATCCGCACCACCACCACCACCACCACCACCACCACCCGCCGCCGCCGCAACAGCCCCAGCGCGCTGCTGCGGCCGAAGACGAGGACGAGGAGAAGGCGCCGTTGCTGCTGCCGCCGCCCGCCACCGGCGCCCTGGAGGCGGCCAAGGCCGAGGCGCTGGCGGGGAAGGGCGAGGCGGGCTCGGCGGCGGCGGAGCTGGAGGAGAAGGAGAAGGCGGCCGAGGAGAAGAAGGGGGCGGCCGACGGGGGCAAGGACGGGGAGGGCGGCAAGGAGGGAGAGAAGAAGAACGGCAAGTATGAAAAGCCACCGTTCAGCTACAACGCGCTCATCATGATGGCTATCCGGCAGAGCCCCGAGAAGCGCCTGACGCTCAACGGCATCTACGAGTTCATCATGAAGAATTTCCCATACTACCGGGAGAACAAGCAGGGCTGGCAGAACTCCATCCGCCACAACCTCTCTCTCAATAAGTGCTTCGTCAAGGTGCCCCGCCACTACGACGACCCGGGCAAAGGGAACTACTGGATGCTGGACCCGTCCAGCGACGACGTCTTCATCGGAGGCACCACCGGCAAGCTGCGCCGGCGCTCCACCACTTCGCGGGCCAAGCTGGCCT
Source organism: Centrocercus urophasianus (assembly GCF_019232065.1). Classification (NCBI taxonomy): domain Eukaryota; kingdom Metazoa; phylum Chordata; class Aves; order Galliformes; family Phasianidae; genus Centrocercus; species Centrocercus urophasianus. The sequence goes on from NW_024884586.1 coordinate 26,757,957, forward strand.
TCAAGCGCGGCGCCCGCCTCACCTCCACCGGCCTCACCTTCATGGATCGGGCGGGGTCCCTCTACTGGCCCATGTCCCCCTTTCTGTCCCTGCACCACCCGCGGGCCAGCAGCACGCTGAGCTACAACGGGACTGCGTCCGCCTACCCCAGCCACCCCATGCCCTACAGCTCGGTGTTGACTCAGAACTCCTTGGGGAACAATCACTCCTTTTCCACGTCCAACGGGTTGAGCGTCGATAGACTCGTCAACGGGGAGATCCCCTACGCCACTCACCACCTCACGGCCGCCGCCCTGGCCGCCTCGGTGCCGTGTGGCTTGTCGGTCCCCTGCTCCGGCACCTACTCCCTAAACCCCTGCTCCGTGAACCTCCTGGCGGGACAGACGAGTTACTTTTTCCCCCACGTCCCTCACCCCTCAATGACTTCTCAGAGCAGCACTTCAATGACGGCCAGGGCCGCCTCTTCGTCCACATCGCCGCAGGCACCCTCCACCCTGCCGTGCGAGTCTCTAAGACCCTCTTTGCCGAGTTTCACGACGGGACTGTCCGGAGGACTCTCCGATTATTTCACACATCAAAATCAGGGGTCTTCTTCCAACCCTTTAATACATTAACGTCCATGGGATCAGACTGTAAGTGAACATTTTACACACGTTCGCGTTGTAAATGATGATTGAAAAGAGAAAAAAAGAAAAAAAAAGGAAAAAAAAAAAGAAAAACAAAAAAGCCCAGGTATTTTTTATTAAGTCCCCCATTTTCTGTACGTTTGTTCAGTCTCTAGGGTTGTTTATTATGCCACCAGGGTGAGGAGTGTCAGCGAGGTGCAATGTGGGGAGATTACATTGTAGACTATGGAGTTTGGAAGACAAATTTCTAGTAGAATGTGTATCTAATAGTGACTGCTTTCGCGATTCCTATTCTAACACAAAAAGTCCATCTCTAAAGCCGCCAGATTCTCCATGTTTGCAGTATTATAAGTTATCATGGATATGTCGGTGGGTGCAGACCTTGAAAAAAGCCACTAGATTTGTGAAAACTATAAAAAAGAAAGTGTAATTTGTATTTAAGCAGATTCATACTGAGAGATGCCCAAAAACTACGTTTTGGCCATTTATAATTTTATCTTTTTCTTTACCTAACTTTTTTTTTTTTTTTTGATTTCTTCTTCTCATTCTTCTTCTTCTTCTTCTTTTTTAATTCTTTATTGTTATTATTATTATTATTATTTTCCTGTTTGTTTGTTTGTTTACTTTTAGACCAAAGATTGGGTTTTAGAAAATGCACTCAGTGTACGGAGTAATTTAAAAACAGCCGCATTGTTTCAGTTCGCAGCACTGCCAGTTCCAATGATTCCGAAGGGGACAAAATTACTGATTGCCTTCAGTTTGTGTTGTGTATATTTTGATGTATGTGGTCACTAACAGGTCACCTTTATTTTTTTTTTTTCTAAATGTAGTGAAATGTTAATACCTATTGTACTTATAGGTAAACCTTGCAAATATGTAACCTGTGTTGCGCAAATGCCGCATAAATTTGAGTGATTGTTAATGTTGTCTTAAAATTTCTTGATTGTGATACTGTGGTCATATGCCCGTGTTTGTCACTTACAAAAATGTTTACTATGAACACACAGAAATAAAAAAAAAAATAGGCTAAATTCATATATACTTGATAGTTTTTTTGTCTCTTATTAACTAAAATTAAAATTCCTGAGGCTTTAAAGTTACAGGGAGGTCAGCACGCTGCCTAGCCCAGCGGCCCTCCATTTTTTCACAGGCTCCTTCTCCAACCCCCACATCACCTCGTGTTTAACCACAATGTTTGGGGACAGAAAGGAGCGGGTTTTAGCGATACCCCACGGCCCCACGCGAGGTGTAGGGCCTGAGCATGGCAGTGCAAGGCGGGGGTCGTGCTGAGCGGTCTGACACTGAGCGCGCTTAACACTGCGAATGTATGTAGATATGTACATATATATTTATACATATATATGTAATGCGCTAGGAAAAAGTACAGGTACATGGTTTATTTCTTAAGGACATGGTTGGTTTTTTGTTTTTTTTTTTGGGTTTTTTTTTTTTTTTTTTTTTTTTTTTTGGTTTTTTGGTTTTTTGGTTTTTTTTTTTTTTTTGCAATCTTTGGTATGATCTGAAAGAATTATCCATCCAAAAGGCATTATTCCGACTGTATGATAAGTGAAGCTATATGAACTATGAATGTGTGTATATATACATATACATATTAGCTTTCCTATAATGACTTGATCAAATTTGGCAAGCTATGCTGCGTACGTGTATTAAATGCAATCTTTATCTGAAAGCTCCACAGTTCCGGAAGTGTCTGTGCTCTGTACTTACAGACTTTCAATGCTGCTAACCTTGGGCAAACTGTTTTGCAAAGGATTGTATGGGGAGCTCGAGCCACCTCCTCCGCCCCTGACCCACGTCCGCCGGTGGCCGGGCAGGAGCGAGCCATCGGGCCGGGCGGGCTGTGTTGAGCCAGATGGGGGCCTGCAGGATGCGGTGCTGGGGCAGGGATTGAAATATATGGGGGGGGGGGGGGGGGGGGGGGGGGGGGGGGGGAGCACTGGGGGGGGGATGTTTGTTATTTTTAAAAAAAAAATTAAAGG
>NW_024884586.1:26760682-26765698 GCF_019232065.1 Centrocercus urophasianus
AGTGTGGATATGTTCAAATACAAAGTTCAGGACTGGCCTGCTTTTGCACTATGCCTGCTGAGGACAGTGCTGGCACAAATCCGAGCAAACTAACCCGAGTACAGAAAACCAATCCATTAATTTTAGGAGGCAACGTGATGACTGATTTTAAGGAGTATTTAATCCTTTCTTGGTCAGTTTAGGGAGCCCTGTGAAAGCCATAACTGTTGAAAATAATTAGAAAAGTTGTGCAGAAGGTTTAGCAGCTAATTGGCTCCCGCAGCGGAGAACGGAGCTGTTCATTTGCGGTGTTGGGGCAGCTCTGGGCTCGTAACGCTGAGCGGCAGACGCTACAATGGGCCCCGGGAAATAATGCGGGGCTCGGAGATGGTAACGCGGGCACTTGAAAGAGCTGAGCCGAAGGAAGCAGGAATGAGAAAGAAAAAGGGGAAAAAAATCTGAGGGTGAATGAAGAAGCAATAGGAAATCTGAATTCTCGCAATGAGAATATTTGAAAGAATAAAGGGAGGAAGGAGATGAATAAAATAGGTGATGAATAAACAGATGCAGGCAAATGTGCACGGAAGCGAGAGGAGTGAAGGACTCTGCTGGGAGCTGGGATGCCCGGCCCCGCGCTGTGTGGGGGACTGCGGTGAAAACTCTGGTATCCTCTGATCCACTCTCACCTCTGCAATTCCAAATTAATCACCGCCTCGAGAGAAGGGCCGCTTTGTTTGGGGAGGAAAAGGTGACACCTCCACTTGGAAGAGCCCTTCCCCCCGGCCTTCCCTCCATTGTCATTAAAAAAAGAGATAGCAAAAACTGGAAAGAAAAAGAAAGAATGAAAGGCAGAAAGAAAGAAAGAAAGAAAAAAGAGCCTGCTTTGCAACGAGGCCATAAGAAATAATACAGTGAAATAGGTGTGATTGAAACTCCTGGAGCCTCAGGACCCCGCTCTGTACGTTTGTGCTTAAACAAATTAAAAGGATGGCATCTGCTGCAGCTGACAAAGAGAATGATTTATTATTTACCACTTCCAATCGGTTGTATACCTCAGGTAACTCAATAGCACATACTTAAAGTATTATTTAGATTGCAGTGTAAAAAAATCTGCTGAGAGTGTGCTAAAAAGGGGACAAGAAGAGTGTGGTTGGAGGAAGGCACAATCTCAGAGCCATGGCAGTTTGGGACTGGATAATAGCATTAATTAGATAAGCGTGATGCATAATAACTCCCGGGAAGGGGACTCCAGTGGATGGCTCCTCAGAGTTCACCTCTGCGGGCTCTGAGCGCTCTGCGCTGGGCTTAGCACAGCCCAATGCTGCCCGAGAGCTTCAGGTGCACCTCTCCCTCCCTCCCACGTACGGGGGAAGGGCTGGTGCCGGGGCTGCAATGTATGCGCGTCTCAGTGCACGCACGGTCAGCGCTGAGACTGTCTTCGGGAGGAAAAAATGCTGAGGTTGTCACGGGATGTAGCAGCTCCGCTAAGGCCCAAAATAATGCCTTCACCTTAGCCTGTTTCCAGGCATATAAACTCTTTTGTTAGCTAAGAGTGTCTTTGGGGCTCTTCTTTATGCAGAATCTTTTGGTAGAGAATGTGAGGTTTACTTATTTTATTTTACTTTATTTTATTTTACTTTATTTTATTTTATTTTATTTTTCATTTTATTTTATTTAATTTCATTTCATATCTGGCAATGATTCTGTTATCTGATCCTTATTTCCATTAGGCATTACGTGCCAAACCCTAGGGCAGAGCTCTCAGGATTTTTGTGATGTGCTTTGCAGAGTGTTGCAGTGTCTCAGCACCGTTTCTCCGCGTTTCCCTATTTGTGCTATTCGGTCTGTGTGGACTCTAGAGCTGTTTTTGTTTCCCGAGATGGTGTTTGAGGCGATTAACTTTGCTTGCACAGACCGTAGCGGAAGAAAACTGCTCATCAAGAAACCTGCAATTACGGTTTTAAGATTGTGTTCGCAAACGCGTGTGAGAGATAATAAATTATATCTCGAATCCAAAATAGGGTATTTTGCGGACTATTTTTTTGACAGACTAAAAAAAAAAAAGTTTCAGTAAAATGGCATCCGTTATCTCACGAAAGCGTTCTCAAGAAATCGAAGAGTGTATGTGTATAATATATTCTGCCTTAAGTGGCACAAAACCACTGTTTGAGGGAGTGATATATATATATATATATATATTTTAAATTCTGAGCTTGGGAAAAAAAAAAAGGAAAAAAAAAAAAAAGGAAAAAAAAGGAAGAAGAGTTGTAGAGGGGACGTCACCGCGCCCTTTAGAACTGCTTCAGATACTTCTCAGGGTTTGTGGCAGAAGCTGGGGCTCAGGTGTACACCCCCGCATCGCTCGTTTTAACGTGGGCTCTGCAGCAGCACTCAGGCAAAACTTCCACTGAACCCAGTTGCGTTTGGCCTGAACATACCGGAGTTCTGCTTGAAAAAGTGCACTAATACATGATAACTTCTTTTAAAAAGATTTTCTGTTTTTTTATTGGTGATATTTTCCGTTCTGAAAGCTCACTGAGAGTTCTGCACCGCCATTTAGGACATACTGCATAGCTCTCAACAGCACAGTGCAGAACCCAAGGAAGGTGCAGACACGTACCTATTGCACAGTGCAGAACTCAAGGAGGGCGACAGACAACTGGGGATGCGCACACGCACACCCGCGCACCCCGCAGCACCCCTCGGCGGGCTTTGCCCCACACTTCCCCGTGCCGCCCCCCGCCCCCCGCCCAGCGCAGCGCCTGGGTGACGGGGTCAGGCGTGGCGGGAGCGGGGGAGCGGGAGGTGAAGGTGAAGAGCAGCAGCAGCGGGTTCGGGGCTGGCTGCGGCTGCTCGCTGGGCTGTACGGCTGTGCCCAGAGGGCGGAGTTCCTGCACGCTGCTGCCTCACCGGAGAACCTGCCCTCGGCGCAGCGCTCCGCAGCCGGGACCCCACCGCCGCCGCCGCCCCGCACCGCTCTGTGTGGCCCCGCTTCCCCCTGGGCTCGGGAAGCCGGGAGGTGGCGGAACGGCGCTGTCCCCCGTTCTCGTCCTCGGGCAGGGTTACCGAGCACCTCTCACAAGGCAAAGCATGTATCTAACGCCAGGATTTTCTTTTCTTTTCTATTCTTATCTTTACTTCTCTTTTCTTTTCTTTTTGGCCTCTCTTCGAAACGTTTCCCCCCCCCCCCCCCGTTTCCCCTCCCCCTCGCTCCCATCGGTAAGTTGGAACTTTCTTCGCCGCTTTAGCAGTTCTCCCACTCTCTCTCCAGGTTTTAGTTCCTTTATTAACGCTTTGTCGCTGCTCCGCTCGCACCGACGCCAGAGGAACAGCCACCCGCCCGGAGCGGGGCTGCGTCCGCTCTCGGAGCCGCCGGAGAAGCTGCGGGAGGCGCGGGAAAAGGCGCTCCGTCGGCTGCGGTGAGTGCGGACCTCCGCTAGTAGCGCCGGGCCCGAGCCGCGCTCGGTGCGTGCTGTGCGTGGAGAGAGGGGCGGGCGATACGCGGACCGCGCGGGCTCCAGAAGGAATGGCTTGGTTGGGATAGGAACACATCGTTAGAGAAAAAGCGGTGGGCTTCCTTCACCTTTCGGGCGTTGTGAGAATAGTTTCGGGAATGCCAGAAGTGCCGGGAGAGCCCCGTGGGACGGCGCGCACAGAGCCATTCCCGATTGGCTCAGGTTCGCCTTCGGAGCGCCGCGGCAGCCCCGGGACCGGGGCAGGGCCCGGAAACCTCCGAGGGGTCGCGGCTTTGTCTGCCCGCTGCCCGAATTCCCTCTGATGCTCTGAAGGTATTTCGCTAGCCGACCGATGTCTAGGGACAGACGCGGGAGTTGGACTCATGGGTTTAAGTCACTAACGTGTCCGCGGGGACGAGGCCCTTCGTGTCCTCTCTTGTCCCCACCTGTCCCCGCTTGTCTCTGCTTCGTTGGCCCGACAGAGCTTTGTCCATCCCCTGGCCCCCTCAGCGGAGGATTTTACCTCCCCCTGCTCCTTTCCCGATTAACCTCGGGCAGTCAGCGTACGCAGGCGGCAGCTTCACAGAGCCCAGGGCGTGCACTCAGCCCTGCAGTTCCCGCTGGGCTCCGTTTTCATCCCACTGTCCGCGCCGCGCCGCGGGGACAGCGGGGCCCCGTGGCCGCCGACCCAGGGCGGCTGCAGGCGCTGAGGTCCGGAGGCGGCGCTGTGCGGCGCTGCGGGCCCGCGGCTGGGGGCGCTCTTGCATAGCGGGAGAGCGCCGAGTCAGGCCCCGCTTACGGTCGCCGCCGGGGAACCGCGGAGCCGGGCCGCCGCGTAGCGGTGCACGGGGCCTTGTGCTGCACCCGCTGCCCGCAGGGAGAACCGCGCTGTGCGGGCGGTGTTGGGCCGCGGAGGGAGTTGGGCTCCTTCATTTTCGGGAAGGAGGAACGGTGGGAAGTGTCCTTAGCTCACGCGTCGTGGGAGCTGCAGGGAGAGATGGTGCGGGAGGGAAATGCAGTTAAATCCCTTTCCCGTGACCTGATCCAGGATGTTTCCATCCAGAAACAGTGTGGGGAAACCCGCTGGGCCAAAATAAAACATCTGAAACCGAAAAAAAAATCCCCTAAATCAACTCAAGCCCCCAAATCCCAACACCCCAAAACAAAGGAAATAAAACAATCCTCCAACGTAAATAAATAAATAGATAAATTAATAGATCAAATAAATACACCAACTTCTTCTCCAGCATTATGTAGCACACCATAGCCCCAGGCTCGCGAATTACACTCGGGACTAGAGGATTTGCTCTTCTCAGCTAGGGAATGGATACGGAGCGCCCGTGGCAGAGCACTGTCTGTAAGGAGCCTTCCGAGCCTATGATCTGGGAGAGCCTCAGCGAGGGTAGCTCTCAGAGCAGCCATTGCCACCACGCTCCGGGGTGAGCATCGCTCTCATACAGCCGCCCGCGGGGATCTGCCTGAGCTGCAATCCGGGATGAGAGTCGCCTGCGTGGAGACGCTCCATTCGAGCTCCAGGGCTAAATCAAACAACCGCCTCTACTCCCTCTACCCCCACCCCCCG
>NW_024884586.1:26765798-26803988 GCF_019232065.1 Centrocercus urophasianus
TGTCTCACTCTTTTTTTTTTTTTCCCGCTGTGACCCTCCATTTTTGTGCCCTGGCTAAAAAAAAAACCCCCCCCACCACCCCCTCCCCCCCCCCCCCCCCAAAAAAAAAAAAAAAAAAAAAAAAAAAACCACCAGAAAAAGCCTAACAACCCTCAACTCCTTGCCCTAAAGCCGAAGCAGCCCAGGTTCTCTGGGGTCTATTTCCGCGGAGGAGAATGCAGAACCCTCCCTAATCGCTTTTGCAAGGGAATCTCTCGCAGGGAGACACGTGGAAAGAGCAGCAGCCTCCGGGACGAGCCCCGCCGGGGCCTCCCCCGCGTATCGAGGTCCCTCCGGTTGAAGCCGTCGCCCAGCGCTGTTCTTTAGGGTTCGCAGCCGCTCTCCGCCCCTCCTCGCCCGGCTCCCACCCAGAACCGAGCTGGCTGGAAGCATTTAGGATGAGATACTTTGATAAATTCAGCGCATTCGAGAGCAGACATAAAGCTGCCAACAGATCTTCCCGAAATCTGCCTATTTAGGAATAAAATAGCGGCATTCTTTCGCAACCGTGGCAGACAGTCTAAAAAGGAGGAATAAAACAAGGTAGTTGCGTTTTCACAAAAATAAGCAAAACTTTATTTTTAGAATAAAAATAAACTGCGTTTTCCCAAAGGCTGCGTTACCTCTGAGTCTTAAGCACGGGCAATATTCATCGGTTCCCGGACTGCTTTTTTTTGAAGCAAAAATCCTCGTGCTGCTCTACGAGCGTTTCAGTTTTCCCCCGTTCCGTGATCCGCGCACACCGAGTGCAGTCAGCCCCGCACTGGTGTGGCCCCCACGGGGCCGTGGGATCGGGCTGTTCACAGGTCCCAAGGAAAGGAATCAGGGACCATTATTCAAGCTGTTAAACGCACATCGCTTAACCACAAATTTCATCACGCCACCGCTCATAGGTGGTGATTTCCAAACATTCCAGCAATAAATAAATCTCCTTCTGGGTGTCTAAATCGCACATGTGGAGGAGAAAATCGCGACGGTCAGGAACAGTACCAGTGCGTTTTTTGTTAGCAAATTGAGTGTGCTCGCTTGCAGAGATCTGTTGGAAAACAGTGTGAATTACGCAAATATAAATCTCAGTGCTGTTTATCAATGAATCTCTTCCCGTATATCTATACGGCTACACATATGTGTGTGAACACATATACACGGGTATCTTTGCCCGATCTGCGTCTGAAACGTCCCCTGGCACTCGTTGGGGAGGCAGCGCCGCTTCCCCCGCTTGTTGCTTGTTCTATGTGAGCAAAGTTGTTTGTTTTCTGGGAAGCGTAAGTTGCCTTCAGTTATGTCATCAGTATCATTTGCATTTAGGCGGAAGGGTAGGCTGTGTGAGCTCTATTTTTGTTATTAAATGAGTGAAGGTAGAAGTACTGATAATTAAATACAGATGTCTCTGATTGCAGGCTGGAGCAGTCAAATCGATGATCTTCTCATCAATAATCGAGCAGCGCAATTGATCACTCTGTTTATTTATGCAGAACTTGAGCTATTTGCTTATATATTTCGACTTCTTTGTCTGCTAATTATTATACCAGATTGGTTTGAAAGAAAGAGCTTAGGCTGGGAAACACAGTTGACAGATCCATTCTTAGCTAACCTGATAGTGGATTATTGCAATCCAATAAGTTTAACAAATTACTTATACGTGCTTGCCTTTAGAACAATTAGGAACCCGTTTCAGATTAAAATCCCTTGTTGTATTCGGGGTAGGTTCATTTAAATAAAGGGGAATTCTGTTGAGATATTTTCCAAATAAAAAAATGTTTTTCTGGATCTGTAGAGACTGAGTAGGGACCAGTGTGCGCTTCTTGCTCCAGGCCCTGGTCTGCCTTTGTAACCACGAGGCACTCAGTTTGTGGTGCCCCTGGGCTTTTCTTAGAAATGGAATTTAAGATTTGGAGGTGATCTGAGTATAGGGATCAGGAAAAAAAAAATTAAAAAAGAAAAAGAAAGGCTCGGCATTCCAAAGAGCTCTCCAAGGAAGGAGATATTTGAGTTTGCTTAGTGATCAAATCTGTTCAAAGGCAATCACCCCAGTCTCTGCGGACTCCGGTTAGTAGGAGAATTACATTTTACCCTATATTTTAGCTCTTTCCCCCCGAGATGGGAACTTTCTGTGGCGACCGTTTTGAGGAGGGCTCCATTTCTTCACCGTTCTCCCTCCTCCGCTTCGGCAGCGTTGGCGCGACCGTCCCGCCGGCGGGAGGTACGGGCGGTGTGAGCCGGCAGGGGGGGGACCGCCTCCCGTAGCCGTCCGGAGTGCAAGTTGGGCAGTGAGAACAGGATCGGCCCGCGGTGCCGCTCAGCGGAGAGCCCTTGGCTTCTCCCTCTTACTTTCGGCAAGTTTAGTTGTTTCTGATTCCCCCTATTCCCCCTCCAGCAACTGCTGCTTTGCAACCTGCAGAGATAAGGCGGCCTCGCATCAGATGATCGCAGAGATAAGTAATCTCTCCCCTTGGTCCGTGCTAAAGCTGACCGTACGCGCTCGAATCTCAGAGCACTAAGTCTTTCCTGTGAATGAACGAGAAAACACTCGACAGGTCGTGAATAATCGTTTTAATGAGTGTGTAAAAGCGTGCGACGGGGTGCACGGAGCTGTCGGGTTAAACAAACAACTTGTACCCTGACGAAATCCGATTGTTAAAGTGCAAAGTGGTGTCAGTCCAATTTCCATCCCACTTCTAAATACCACAGATCTAAGTCGCGGGAGTCCAATTTTCCCCATTAAGAAAAATAACAATATTTTCTGAACGTAAGTGCGACCGTCCCTTATGTCAGCCTTTGGAGGAAAAAAAAAAAAAAAAAAAAAAAAAAGGGACCAGTTGCACATCCCAAAGATACTGAAGTTCCTTCTGTTCTCTTCGTATTATTTTCAAGAAATGAATTTAAATGTGGGTATTTGACATTTTCCTAGATATTATCAGATCACTGTGGTAAATATTTCCTCTCTTTGTTCCCTTGCCCGTATGTTTTTTCACAGATCACTGGAGGCAAACATCGAATTAATTGGATCTTGGTGGCTGAGGCTGTTAACAGTGTATTGAACGGAGTTATCTGCCACAATGCCCAGGTGTCTGCCAGAATGTCAGGACATTCTAGACCAGGTAAATCGAGAGAACACCTACCAGAAAATTAAAACGAGTGCAAAGTTGTATGCACCAGTTCCAAGTTATCTTACTGCTATGTGGGGAGCTATACTGACTGGTGCTAACCTATGTAGAATCTATACATTCCAGATAGAAACTGGAGTTTGCCTTCAGAAGAAGTGCCAGATCTGTGCCCTAACAACGACAAGGCCTGGCAGTATTTTGCATCTGGAAATCTTACTCCTTTAAGTTAAGTGATTAATTCCATGGAATTAGTTGGTCATTTAGTGACTTTCATTATTTACATTAATTGTTGCTGAAAACCTTCAAACCAACTACATATTTGTTTCTCTTTTGGAAAATTCATTTTTGGATGTGTTCTCTGACAATACCATGTTAAGTGAAACGGGGCAAGACCACCCCAGCTGAAAACCTGAACCTTTTTGAAGTTTTTCCAAAATTCTCCATAACGTGGTTCCATCTAATATTCGAATTTTCAAATATAACGTGACATCAGATGACAAACCAAAACACACCAATGCCTGGACTAAAGGCAAAACCAGGACCCAATGCAATGTCCAGTGATACAGATGGGAAATCTATCTTTGTAACAGTGGAAGTGCCATCTAGCCCTTTATGACCCGTAGGATAGGACTATGCAGGCAGCTTTGATTTCACGCCAATCTCCAGTGTTTGTAATATTTTGATTTTAAATGTAGAATTAAACTGAATTAGTTCACTAACGCAGTTGGGCATTAGGAACGAATACTGTTCATTTTGTGTCCCAAAGTACAGCAAAATCACCTCTGCTACACTCCTCTGAGAGCAGTGTTAGAAAGAAAAGAGGGAGAAGGAAAGACAGAAAGAGGGGGAAAAAAAGATCTCTCAGTCGCAGAATTGGGTAGCGGATCTATAACTAATGAGCCATGAGGTCATATATCAATATTTAACACGCATCTGACGTCCTGCGCATTCCCAGCGCGGCTTTATTCGGGCAGTATGACTCGAAGCACGGGCCGGTGCGGGCGGGGCCGACTGTCGGGAGGAGATGCGCTGCTCCTGGGGCACGAGGGTCTCCCCTTGCTCTGCGGACGAAAAGGGCCGCGGAAGCAGTGGGGAGGGGAGAGAGGAACGGACGACAAAGACGAGAGGTGCGCTGCCAGCCCGTGGGGCAGGACTCGTCAGAGGGCTGGGAAACAGTCCTGTCCCGCGGCAGGAATAGTGCCGTCCTACCGCAGCCTACCGCAGTGCCATTTACTCCGCAACTAAAACGCGCAAAATGGGCACGGGGGAAAGCAAAGACCTATCAGTTTACTGCTGTAGTTGTGCTAATAAATAAACCTTCTCGATGTTTAAAACACTCTATCTGTCACATTCACAAGATAGGTACTGTAAATTCCTGTTGCAAATATACAAACAGAGATCCAAGAGGTTGCCTCTGTTTTTGTATCTCCTCTCACAAGAAATGCACTATCAAAACATTAATTATATTTGAAAGGGAGCAGATTATTTGTTTGAGAAAGAATTACATTCTTGAATTTATATTCCACGCAGATCTCTCCTCCTGTCTGCCGGGAGGGCTGAACTGTAAATCTGTCTCGAGTGATGCACCCTACACCGTGGGTAGGTGCGTCACTTTGGAGCCGGGGAGAGATCGGAGCTTACTCGAAGAGCTTTCAGACACCTCCGTGGGATGGGTCGTTAGGGAGTGTCGGAATCCACACGAAATTGCAGATCTAACATATGAGGAACATAAAGCCCCGCTCTCTGACAGTGGGAGCACGAACACACAGACACGCGGGACTGAGCCTGGTGCTTGCTGAGCACTGTGACTCACGGCTTTGGGCCTCGTTGCTGGTTTGCAAAATGCCTCACGCACGTCCTGCGGCAGTCGATAGCCGGAAAGCTACCGACTGTGTGAGTCATGAGCCGTCAGCAAAAGGCTTCACCCTCTCTTCCAACGCCTAATAAAAGAGTTAAACAGATGCCCTTATCTTATTCTGAAGAAAAACGAACGAAAGAAAGAAAATGTGGCGATGCACTGAGAATTTCTCAGGAGCGCTGAAATCCTGCCCCTGGGACCTGGTTCTTCCCCTCTCCACCGCCGTGCGGCATTCCCTATAGCGTACGCCTACCGCCAGGCGCCCTTAAGTATCTCAACAGAATTGCTCTTTGGCTTCGAAACTGCTGGCGGCGGCTGATGCCACAAGTCCGCGCAGAGAAGTGGCCAGGGCTTTTCTCACGGCTGGAGAAACGTGTCCGTAAATCGATAGGTTCTCAGTGTGGAACCCGGAGGAGCGGGTCCCAAAGAGGCGACCCTTTTTCTCTGTTCCTGTGTTGCCCGTGTCTCCGACCGGCTTTCCCGAGCACTGGGATGGCCGACATATGGGGCCGGGGACCGGGGCCGTGCCTGGACTACGCTCTGCCTATGATCGGCGATTTGTGGGAGTAGAGGGAACCTTGACAGCCAGAGTGGGACCTGGCCGGGAGCAGGCTCCTTGATGGAGGATGGCAAAACAGGACAGAGCGCTGGCACAGAGGGCTTTTTTTTTTTTTTTTGTTAGAACCGAAAGGAAAAATGGAGGAGGGAGGAGGGAAAGCAGTGGGCACTGGGAAGGAGAGACAGGAGTAGGTAGTATCTGGAGAGCAACAGGGGTCCGTCACCTCCCCTGGAGCGGGGAGCTCCGGACCGCGGGCAGAGGCCGAGGCGCCGCCGGGGCGCTGGAACCCTGCACCGGGGTCAGTGGGCCCGGCATCGCATCACGTCTCCCCTTGCCGAGCTTCGGTACTCCACGCCGCGGCCTTCCCCTGCTCACTGCATGGCCACGGTGGCAATAAAAGCTTGAAATGCAGCTCAACTCCAGGCCAAACGGGCTCTGTCACTGCCCGGGGCTGCGGGTCCTTGTCGGGGAAAATGTGGGATGCTGCCGTGCCTTGGCTGACGGAGCGGCAGGGTAGGGTCGGTTTCACGGGAACACGGCTTTGGAGCGTTGGATTCAGCACACGGAGCCCTCGCTGCTCCCTTCGGGAAATGGGGGGGACAGCGGAGCCACGGCCCCGCCGCTCCCCTTCAGCACATGACTGCGACTGAATCAAGTCTCCCTGTGCACTCGGAGACCGACACCCGGAGCCCATGGCCGAGAACAGGGAGGAGAAAGGAAACATGGGTGGTAGGAGCAGAGCAGGAGACCAAAAGTTCAGCAGAGGAAAGGCCAGGAGGAGAGCGATAGGAGGGAAACTTCATGAGTGTGTCGGGAGCATTCGGGTCTCGTTGTGATATTATTATTAATCATAAAATCCCAGCAAAACAACGGCTCCCTTATAAAGGAAATCTGAGGAGTACAGCGAGCTAAGTGGAAGCTCTGTTTCCAAGGCGAGGCAGGATTAGTTCCCTGCACACAATAGCCGGTGTGTCGGAATTGCAAATGAACATCACCAGCAGTGCTGGAGTTACCCTCCTTAAATTAATATCGGGCTGGCTTTTCTGCTCAGCGTCAAGGACATTTCTGCTCTTTCAAAGGGAAGGAAGATTTAAATTTGTATATATATGTCCATGTGTATGTATGTTACTCTGATTTAGTCCAAGGAACTCCTTCCCCACTGTAGTTACCAGTGCAGGAATTTGGGATAATGGCCACTCTAATTGATCATTAAAAAAAAAAAAAAAATCACAAAAAAAGTCACAAAAACCAAACAAAAAAAAAAAAACCACAAACAAACAAACAAACACAAACAAAACACTTCCCAAGCAACAAACCAACCAATAAATTCCAAAACAAAACAAAAACCCACCCAAAAAACCACCCCCAACAAATCAAACTCCCAAACCATAAAAACAATTCAAAAATAGGAAAGAAAGAAAAAGGAGTACGAATTAGTGTGGGGTGACCCCAGGCCGTGGGAGACGTGCAGCGCGGCTGCTGCTCCGTGCACAGCACAGGGTTTGCCGCTGCCGCACTCAGCTTAGCCCCTGCGGCTCCTGCAGCGGGGCTTCTGGCACCCGCCCCCGGTGTGTTACTGTAGACGCAAGCCCGTAAATCTCTGCCGAAGCAATATTTCTATCCCATCATCAGACATGCAAAGGGGGAAAGTAATACATTTGATCTTGCGCTGCAAAGAGGGGAGAGAGAGACTGTAGGCTCCAGGGCTCTTTTAAACATTTCAGGAATTAATGGGGGATGGGAAGGGTCTAGGAAGGATGGATGCATTAAGATGGTAAATTAAAAACATGATATGAAGATATATTTACTGTCATCTCAGAGCCAAAACATTTATGCTCCCACGCTTTTTTTTTTTTCCCTGAACAAATAGAAACTTAAATGATGCATTTTAATTATTTTAAGAAAATAAGCAAGAAGGCTCTTTTTAAGAGTCTAAATAAATAACAGAGTGTTCTGTGCTGCTGATGTCTCTAGCTTGTGATGGCTTCATCTGTGCAGCCACTACTGTGAGCTCTGAAAATCTGGGAAGAATGGGGTGTTACTGGCAATTTCTGAAAGGATCTATCCATTATTTGTGAGGCTTTCTGAAACAGAACATCCAAAGAATTTTCTGACAGTCTGAGAGGTGAAAAGGGGACAAATATTTTCCTAAAGGTTCAGCTCAGAATGATGAGTGCCTAATCTCACTATTGTTTTAAGCTGGAGGTGAGAAGCAATTTTCCGTATTCTTTCAAATAGTTATTTCAATTCCCTTCCCCACTAGTGGGAAATGGATACATATTTCCATGATATAAAAGAACTGCATACATGTCTTATAGTTACTCAGATCATTTTTTTGTTGTTGTTTTGTTTGTTTTTGTTTTTCACTGCCTGATCTAATTCCTGACAACTTTCTTCCTGAGTACATTGTGTCCTTAAACTCCAATAGATTGCAGGGAGCTTCCTGAAGGAGAGGGATACTCACAAGACCCTTTTTATCTTTTGGGGAGAGGGAAGGAGGGGAAAAAAAAAAAGAAAAGAAAATAGAAAAAAAGTGAGAACTCACCAAAAGAGAGATCTTCTGAGTTCACATTAAAAAAGGAAAGAAAGACGGGCATGTAACACTATATGGCAATTGCAGGGAACACTAAACCATGTACACTGGCAATTCTATAGCAGAAAATATTAGTCACAATCTTCCAGTGTAAAGAAATTAAATCATTTCATCTCTTCTTTGCAGAAATATGTGAAGCATTTAAGGCTAACAGATTTTTGTTCACAAATTTTTCTCCCCAGGCAGGACTCATCTTCTTCTTTAGTCAAATTTTTAGTACATTCCTGATGCTCATCTCTTCTATACTGCCTTTCATTTCAGGTAGTGTAAATTCTGTCATTCAAGTACTGCAACCATTTCTATTAGCTTAAATGTGTCCAGAGAAATGTAGAGCACCTATAAACAAACTCCTTTCTTTCCCCTTGTGATATTTTTGTACTGTGCCTTCAAGGCTTGCTTGTTTGGAGGCTGCGTCATCAGTGTGAGGACTGCAGAAACTGCAAGAAAGTGGATAGCTAGGAAAAGTCACAAGAAGAAGCAGAAGAACAACATCAGCATAGGCAACAGAACCATTATCGTCACAGCAAGAAAAATAAGGAGAACAAAGAGAAAAGATATCTTAACAGCAGTAAAGGCAGATAGAACTGTTTTAAAGAGCAGGGCAGTACTACTGATTTCCAGCCTACGTAGTTCCTACCCAAAAGATGGTACAGACCACAGTTTGTAGCACCCAAACAGGAGACAACCAAAAAAAGTGCTGGTCATGAGTGCAGGCTCTATTTTCCAACATTCGAATCTATGTTCATTAATGATGGCTAAGAATTTTCTGATATATTTATGAACCTATAATCAAAACAGAAAAGTGCTTGTTGCCTTATTTTCACATAGGTCCTGAACAAGTCATGGCTTTTGCTGTACATCTCCGCCTGAATTGAATTGCCCCAAAACTAGGAAATAGTGTCATTGGACAATGAAAATAATGTCATTCTGTGAATAGAGACTGGATGGCCTAACATCATCTTTCATTTGTACTTTCTCAGAATTTACATCTTCATAAAAATAGGCCCATTATCTTGGTGTACTCATTTCAAATTTTATAATTATCTGATTTGAAGCTGAAAAAGTATTGAAAAATGTTGGTCAAAGTAATTTACAAAGTCCTATCATTACACTTCAGAAGTAACACCTTACTGACTAGAAACCAAGTTTTTCAATCTGCTTTTGGACTATTAATTAAGAACGACTTTGAAGCACATAGAGCGGGACCCTGATTTCAATTCAAATAAAAAGCTTTCTTGATGTTTGGAGAAGTAACAAATCATGTACTTCCTTATGTATTTAGTAATGGACTGGTAGGATCTATACAAACTACTCAAGTCGTCTGCAAAATGACTTGATCTATTCCATTTAAATTTCTCAATCCATTACTAGATAGCACAAAAGTATTGCACCCATTCGTCACTTCATGTAGCTTCATGAAAATAATCCTCTTGTGAGGATAGTTTTTTGGCTCTTTATGGACAGGAATTCTTTGCCTATTGTTTTTGTTTTCTTGTTTGTTTAAAAGCCATTTGAGACAGCTTCTACAAGTCACTTAAATTCAGTACCTTGTAGGGATTTCAGATATTCTCTACATGGATTAGACACCTAAATGGAACTGGTTTATGTACTGGATACAACTACATTTGAATATCTCAGCTGTTGGTTTAGAGTCTGCTTCATTTTTGCATGAGCAATGGGACAGCTGTCCTTTCCATGTAAGGACACCAGTATCATGTGCTGTACTCAACAACAAATATGTAATATAAAACTGGATGCTCCTGTACCCAGACAGTGGAAGAGACTGCTTCTCATGTGATCTTTAAGCTGGAGAACTTCTGAGGATGGAAAACACTCATTTATACTTTTGTAACACCTGTAATAGATCTAGTGTAATTAACATGCAATTTTGAAGCAAAAGCCGATCTCAGGCTTCGTATTTTGAATTTCAATAGTGCTACTGTTAAATGAATTCCTTTACTGTGAGAAGTAGCTTGGGGTAGGTTCGGGCTTGGGGTAGCCCGAATCAGCTATCGGAGGAGACAGTTGGGAAGACGTGTGTCAGATCTGAGCTTGCAATGTTGGCTTTTTTTAAACCTTCTCCTCATGACAACATGAGCACTACTGTAATGCTTAAAATCCTGAATGTTGTTCTGTTGCAATAAGCAGTCATGGAAATTATAGCATATGATAAGGGGAGGGAAGCAAGAGGGAAATCTATAATTGCTATTCTTGGAAATAGAGACTGGAGATCATGATGTGCTAGCTTGTCTGTGAGAAATCCTCACATGCTTGAGGGCAGCATTTCATGGTTTTCATGATTCTAACAAGTTCCTTATAAAGATTCATGATTGTAAGTACACTCAGAAAGATCCTTAATGGTGAACCTTTCTCCTGCATCGCTAAGCACCTACTGCATTCATTAGCCATTCATCCAAGTGGTCTAACTGGAATAACATTTTGTATATTTCAGAATTCAGTTGTAGACTGAAGGTTCACACTTAAATGTAGAATACCAAAGTCCTCGTATTTCAGTCTACCAGTGTACGAAGTATTGGCCACATAGACAAAACCAGCATCTCTATCCAGGATTTACATGAAAGTATCTGGGGTAGACTTCTTTAGTCCGCTGTTTATTTTAAAGCCTAAATTAAAGAAGCAGCTTCTAATTTAATAAAAAGTCTCTGAAAGTTGCTAAGCAACTTCAAATAAGCTTGCATTATAAAAAGTTCATTTGTTTGTTTAGTTTCAGAAAAATGTTATTATCTGTTCCATAAATCAAGAGGGAAAAGTATAATTGAAATGCAATAGGACCTTTCAACACTTTCTTTGACTTCTATTTTATTGCAATTAAAACACCTTTAATTGTCACGTGAAGTTTCATCAACTATTCAACAAATGTTTATGCATAAAACTTCAACGGATTATTGATTATGCAAAGAACGAAAGGAAAAAAGAAATTAAACAGGTTTGTCATATGGTATGTGTTTATCTTAACCTTTCTTCTTAAAAAAAATCTCATCTACCAAGTACTTTTATCAGAGACTAATTATACTCTCTGAAAAGAATTTCTCCAACACCCTTCAGTGCCTACACCCTTTAATCATATCTCATTACATCTACCTAATCCATCTCTTTTTCACATTGCCAGGGCTCATTAATAGTTTTAAAAGCCAGTTCTGGACATTATCTTTCCTTCATATAGAAATATAAAAAATACCACTAAGGTTTTATTCCTAGATTTCATAGTTGTTTGTAATTAGATTAAAAATATTTGCCAATATTGAAATTTTGACTAAATATAACTAAAGTATGTAACAGAGTAGGAACAGAAAGATGCAAGTCTTTTCCAAAATGGTTGTTTTTATGAGCTTTTTTAGTAGTGGATCAATAATCACTTTGAGAGGAAGCGATCCTTGACTAATATTTAGCACATATTGTGCTTCACAGATGTTTTATAGGTGATACATATACCATCATGAAAACAGTGTGGGTAATCCAAAGAATATACATGATTGAAAGGGGGAAAAAGAAAAGACATGGCCTTCCTTCCTTTGCTGCATGCATACCAGACGTCACTGCACTATAAAAAGCTATTAGAATATGTCTCTGTTGTACTATCAACTAAAGTGAACCAATTAAAGTAGAAAGAATAAGTGATGCATTAAATTTTGCATTTCTTTTCTGTTCTCAACTCATGTGCAAACAGACAGTAATATTCTCAACTACTTGAAATTGATTTAGAAATTGCTTCAGGGAAAAATTTGTAGTGTACAGACCATTCCAAAATTCACAAATTTTGGCAATTTACAATTTGCAATGTGTTATTAGTTATGCAAGTTATGTGATTGTATTTGTGCTCCTATTTTCAGGATGATTTATTATGTCATTTTACCCCTGATGCTGTATTGATCCATTTTCAAGTGTTGTAACATACTGCTTGTGATTTTGAAGGTAAAACCAGTAGCCAGCTATCAGTTTTGAAGTTTGTTTTTCCCATGTTTGGATAGTGTGCCACAGAAGTTTTTTATCTCCTTTTGTAACAAGAAATATTTTGTATTCCATGAATTACGTGGGTTTTTTGTTTAACATATTAGAATTACTAAAGAAACTTGTGACATTTGTTTTCAACCTCCGAGATGTATTAATTCTAGTTTTTTGACACACTACTATAAATTCTAAGCTGAGTTAATCCTAAAATCCTGGGAAATGCTTTTGACATACTTTGGCAGAGATGTGCCTTAGATGTTTTGTTTCCGATAATTGTGAAGAAATATGGACACAGTTTGCAGAAAACAGCTGTTGTTAGAAGCAGAAAGATCAGCCACGATATGCTGAATTTCTTGGAAGTTTGGATGATCAAGGCAAATTGATATCACCTCTGCACCTACTGAATGATTAACTGAGAACATAGGGGATTTCATGTAGTGAGTTATGAATCTCCTGTGTTCCATCTTCCCATCCAGGTACAGAAAATTCAGAACTCCAAATTAAAAATTGAATTTTTTGGTCTCTAAATAAAAAGTGTTTGCAGAAACCAGTGTAAAGATAAAGCTAAAATGTTTTAATATTTTTTTATATTTTAATTTTAATTTTAATATGATTTTAATATTTTAAATATGATATCTGATACCTGATATACATATATACATATGTACATTGAATACATATATATATTCAATATATCTAACACGTTCTTTCAGATGTAATTGATTATACACCTCAGAATCTTTTGTATATGTAGAGCTGATATCTGTAAGAGCTGCTTCTTTCTCTAAAGAGTTGATTTATATAAACCAACAGAATATATGTAACAAATTGTAGATATAGAAACCATAGTCAAATGGAAGTTCCTTTTGTGACTACTAGTGAATACAAGCTAAAAATGTTTTCCTAAGAATTCCTTACTACAGATTTATTGTATTTATGTGTGCAAGCACACATAAAATGTCATACCTAGAGCTAAACTAAGAGCAGCATGTGACTTCTCAGTCTGTGAAAATGTGTATAGTTTGAGATATCTTCTTGTTCCTCACTGGAGATAAAATAAAATTCACTGAAACATTCTTTTTATGTCATAAAATTACGTATAGATGTTTTGAGGCCAAAAAAAGACAGATTTTCTTTGGACGTATTTCTCTTATTCCTTCCTTTGTTTTTCACTCACTCATTAGGAAATGACTAAATAGACAAGCCAGGATGCTTAGAACATTCCCATTGAAAACTTCGTTAAAACTGACACATTTTCATGAAGAATTTTGGCTTGAATGGAAAGACATATTTAGAGGAGGAAAAAAAGTCAAATAAAATCTGACTGGTAACAAATGCAGTCAAACTGATATTCATGTTTAAATTTGAACTAATACATACTACATACATGATTTTTTTTTTCTAGAAATTCTTCAGACCAAATGATTTGAGTAGTCCTGAGTAATGCCAATAGATCTCTAACAAGAAATGTGGAAGAGAGATGTCTTCCATTGCACTAAGAAAAAATTGGGCTCTTTAGGAAATTGGAAGTTGAGGAATTTCATAGGCAGTCTCTGCTACAGGATATATGCTGTCTGCAGTTATGTTCACTTCTGGCAATAAATGTTCTTTAAGATTATTAAGAAGCGCAGAATTCCTTTAAGACTCTATCAGTGCAGTTAACGTTGTTTGTACATCTACATCAACATCCACATCCACATCTACATCTACATCTACAAACCTAATGGCTAGTACTCCATTCAAAAACATGGGGAAATATGCTTTTTTTCTTGTTCTTTTATGATGAGTTCAGCATTTGTCATTGATTAGATAATCATATATCCAGTAGGCTTTTTTAGTGGCCACAGAATTGTTACAGACATTATCTTCAGAAATCAATGCAGAATGTCTTCAAATAGTACTACATTTGTTTAGCTGAAAACATAGTACACAGGAAATGGTGAACACAGTTGTAATAAACCGCTGGTAAATCCCTTTTTTTTCTAAAATAAGTCATTTGTGGGACTAGAAGTCTGAGGAAAATAGGAAAAACTGATCTGTGACAAGAAAATTTATAGTAGAGGACATTTTACGCTTAGTGCAATTGAAGACTAAAATAAATATGCTCTACTAACATGAATAGAATTGTAAAATAAAGAAACTTGCTTTATATTCAACTTGTATAATTTCAGAATGATCAGATGTTCTTTCAGAAACAAGATTTCTAAGGGATAGCATAAAACATGAGAACTCGAGCAGAAAGCTGAGAACTGAGTTAAAGATCCAAGCTAAAGTTTTGTTAGTTTGTAGATCTGAATATATCCACCCTGAGTTTAAAAGAGCTAAGAAATTATTCTGTCTTTATGAGCTTATTTTCTTGCTTGCTCTTCACACACATAATGACTCAGCACAAGCCCTGGAGGGATGGATTCTTTTTGTTTGTGTGTGCTGCACATCTTCAGAAGTGATGCGTATGAATTATAAATTAGAGGTATTCTAACAGAATGAAGTTCTTGTAGTTTAAAGTGCAGGTTACAACAAATGTACTTTACGTTTCTTGGAAATCACAGCATCTCAGTCTTTATTAAACATTTGACTTTTGAAGCTACATATTTTGGTGTATTGTCCCAGTCTGTGTAAATAAGCAAGATTAAATACATACTAAGAATAATGCCTGACAATGGAGTATCTGAAGTGTGACTAGGGAGAGGCATAGCATGAGATTATAGTTACAGGTTTGATGTCGCTAAGAAAAATCTTAAGAAAGAGGGTATGTGGCTTTAATTTTATATGGGAATTCAGAGTGAAGGAATGCAAAGAAGGGAAACATTCTCAACAGATGGTGGAAAAGATGGCTTAAACTGCTCGAATGTGAAGGGGTTTGAGCGTATGAAATAGAAGCCCAGAATACGTGGGTTATAATTGATGAAATGAAAGACAATTGAGATATTAAAATATTTCTAACAGCACATTTGGAGAATAAAGAGCAAAGAAAGAGAACTACTTGGATTAAGCAACTGTATTGATTTGCAGGGAGAGAGAGGGAAGAGAATGCAGAGTGGAGCTATTAACTGAGTGCAGGATGGAGATAATCCTCTCAGGCGCTTCTTGCTCTTTTAAATATGAGATGCTTAGAATACTACCGAGGATCATGGATGATGGTTTAGACACTACAATATGACAAACAGATATAGCGACTTCTCTGGAACTTTTTTGATACAAACTGAAAAAGCAAGTCAGAAAAAAAGACCAAGATTTGCTGCTAATGTCCTGAAGGTTTGAAAAAACTCTGCTGTGAGTAAATTTTTCATTTGGAAGATCTTCTTGATATCAGTCATTCTGATTTATCTTTCCAGATAGTGGAGTTTATGGACAGAGGACGGACAGTTATCCAAGATGAATGCGTGTACAGCTCAGCTGAGTACCAGGACTATTCAGGGTTAGTGACTTTGACTGTCAGGAAGACACAGTGACACAATCTGTAGCAAACAACAGTTTAAACTACAGTTTCTTAATAGTAGAAAGAGCAGCCACAACTTGCTGAACTGCAGGAATGACTGAAGAAAATTCATGTTGGCATACAATCAGTGATTTTCAGTATCACACTTCAAACAGAAGTACAGAGGAGGCCAGTGGTTGACTTTTCTTGTCAATACCACATGTAGCCTGGGAATCGCAGGTGTTAATAGAAGCTATTTCCTTTCTCAAAGAAGAAAGAGGTAGAGCTTGATTGAGGAACAACTGCAAAATTCAGCTGAGGATACATAAAGAAAGAGGGAGGGAAGTGCTGAAACAAAGATGGGGGAAGGACTAAAGTACTGAGATGATAATGGTAGAGGTAGGAAAGAGTGATTATTTGAATGTGCAGGTTGGATCAGCTAAACATTTTACCAATTTCATCGAAGGGCTTCAGAACTATGAAGATACCCTGCAAAGAAACATTAGAAAGTTACAAGTTGAACTGTCTTGTTTTCTCCTTCATTTCCTGCAGTATAGTTGTTTTCATTTATCTATTTAGTGAGGACAGTGTGCTCAGCCTTGTAGAGCAACACAAAATAAAGACTGCTCTCATTTCTCTTCAACAGGCTTCACAAGATAGATAAGAAAATGTGAATTCTTACTTCTGATCTCTTTATATCCTCTGCAGAGTGATGAATCTTGCCATTACTTGTGTACAGGCAAATTAGAGGGAAGTAGTCTTCTATCCACATTTGGCAGAAACACTGCTATAAAAAACATCGTTACACAATTTTTTTTTTTTACATTTATTAATGTTTTTAGGTTAGTTAAGCAATGCTTATGTTCAATATAATTGTGCCTGGAAATATTCTTAATGAGCATCCTACAAACTATTAGATTTGTCAGATAATGGTAGAACTAAGTAGTATAATATACTGAGCTTAAATCCCTAAGGATTCTCATTAGTTACATCAGGACTAAAATATGAACCTTTCTTAATAAGAAGAGAATCACCCTAGTCCCAGACAATAATATGTTGTATGCTTGTTAGTACAATCTTCATTTTAAGCCAAGTAAGATAAAAATCACTTCTTCAATGATCACAATTTGCCTAGGGGTATTAGCCTTTGTTGTTGGTTCTAGCTAGCACTGGAATAACTATGCCAAACACCAATAAAACTTTACCTGTAATTATTTGTAAAAACCATGTCTGTCAATTTTTGTTGTTTGGTTATACAGCAGATAAATCAGCAAGTGTTTTATTTAGCACTTGAAGTCACGTAATGATGTAACTTTAAAGCTAATAAACATTAATCATCAAGTCATTTAAGATTTAAATGACTTAAAGACATTTCTTCCAAAACAGTTGTTACATTTTTTTCCATGTTGTTGCATTGTGGATTTTGTGCTTAGCATCTGACTGTTTTTTCAACTACTGCTTTTTAACGAAAACATGAAAGTACTCGAGGGAATGTGATAAAAGCAAAAATTCTGTGATCTCTGCAAGGTAAATGACAGCACGGAAATTGGCACATCTGGATCAAAAATATTTCACATGTTTACTTAAACAAACAAATCTAAACATGGGTAATTAGGACTATAACTCAATGTCTGTTTCTTGTAAAAGTTTCTTCTCTTTCACTGATAATTCTGTTTTTTGTCACAAACATTTATAGTGTACATCTTACTTTTTGTTATTTCAAACAACCTAAATAAGTTGAAAAAAATTCGCAATGATGTATTTTAAGAATTACAGCATTTTAATTCAAAAGTACTGGTAAATATGTTAAAAATGCAGTTTAGTTAAAACCCTCTTCATCATCAAAATTAATTGCTCCAGTATTTTTATTTTACTACTTTTAATCTCTTAGCCTGCTAGCCACTGAAAGCAAGAGTTTTGATCAGAAGGCACACTTAATAAATTGCATGTATTCAGGATTTACAATGAAAATATTTTTTAATAATTGTAAAGACAGAGAAAAATATTTTGTTTCCATTCCAGTCACATGCCTTGCTTTGAATTAAGATAATCATACCTCCTTATTCAGCTGAAAATGTTTTCTTCAAATTTGGTCACAGGTCCTACTATTCAATTAATATAATCATACCTCCTTGTTCTGCTGAAAATAAACCAGTTGTTTAATTAGACATGCCAGTTGTTTATAATATAATGTTTCAGAAATACTTGTTTGAAAGAAAGGCTAAAGATTTATATCAAACATTTCAATCTGACAGGTAAATTACATTTCTCTACCATAAAGAAGGCAAGGCAGGAAAATAGTTGCAGTGTAAGAGTAACTAAGGTGGCTGCACTGAGGAAAAGCACACTTGTTCTCATCGCTCAGAGATGTGATATGCGTCAGCCTACAAAGGTGACCTTTTACACCCTGGAGATTAAAGCATTTTATCTTGCTAAAACAGGAGAATATACATTATTTTGAAGTTGTGACTGTATTTTCATTGCTAACACATTCAGAAATGAGGAAAAGAAGAATGAGTGAGATTTTCAATTTAAAAATGAACAGAATGTAATTAACATGTTTAATAAAAGCAAGAATGATGTTTTATCTAAAGTTCTCAACAGACCTTCTTTTCTTGACTTACATCCCTTTTCTCAGGTCTTAATACAGTGTATCTAAGACCTAAAAGATATAGGGTGGCTGAATTCTC
Organism: Centrocercus urophasianus; assembly: GCF_019232065.1. Lineage (NCBI taxonomy): Eukaryota > Metazoa > Chordata > Aves > Galliformes > Phasianidae > Centrocercus > Centrocercus urophasianus. The sequence continues at coordinate 26,784,032 of NW_024884586.1, forward strand.
TTTCATGAACTGAAGCTGGTTTGATTTGCAGCTTATCTCAGACAGGTTTTCTTATAAGAAGTGCTGTTGCTGGAGTTCAGATACTTCCTAGAAAACTCTATTTTTCCTTCTAGTTAGCTGTGGTCTGAGTAATCTGGCTGGTGATCTTCAAGTGAGGAAGTCAAGTGGTCAAGTGAAGGAGTCAAGTGGTTCTTTGAACTCACTGTACTTTAATTTAACCTGCTTGAAATTAAAAAATATTTTTGAAAGGGATAGAGCCTTTATTTGCCCTATTGCCAGGAAGTGCATTCAGAGCATCTTGATGTCTCTCTGTCAGAAATCACAAAACATCTCTGATAATAAAGCAGATCACATGAAGAGCAAGGAGGGAACAATAACAGCTTGCCATATTAATCTTTTTTAAACTCTGAAAGACTACTGCGGTGTGCTTAGATAAGCCAGCCTAGGTAAAATGAATGCACTTGTGGTTGGTAATTGAAGAAATAGAAAATACAGTGGCTTTCATCATATAACATACATGCACAAAAAATTCTTAGCTGCAGTGTTGCTCCATGCCTGCACTTCAGTGTGACTTCACGTGGGCACAGAGGCTTTTCTTTCTTCCTCATAAACCACAAGAATGAAGATGGGTATGATTTTTTGCAAGGGTGAAATAGGTTGTCTGTCAGTTGGGTTTAGGCGACAGTCTGTCTGCAGCCCGTAAGATGATCTGCATAGTGCCAGAGGAAAGCAGGCAGAATTCCTGGCTTGTAAGCATAGATATTGATCTACCTTAGCCACCTAAACAATGCCTCACCTGTTTGCCTTGTCCATACCTTATTTTACGCAGTCTAATGCTTGTTTTGTTTGACTTTTCTTTTATTTCTGTGGATCTGAGCTTTGATACACTTTGGGGAGTACATAAACACAGTGTTGTACTTGAACATCACCATCCTGCAGAGTGCTCTAGTGGCTCTGGACCACCCCTCCCTGATGAGAACAGCGCTGTTATTGAAAATTATGAGTGAGCAGTGAAGTAAGTAGGCCACATACAAGGGTGTTTGATCTATCAGACCAGTGTCCAATGACATTGAATGTGAGATGCTACTAATTACTGCACTATGTACTCCCAGTTAAAATTTCTTAAACTGGAGCTAATAAAAGGCTCTATTTTTATATGTTTGCTTTTTTCTTTTTTTTTCTTTCTTTCTTTTTTTTTTTCCAGCTGATGGCTACAAGATAAGACACTACAGCATTTAGAAACCTATCTTCTTATTTTGGAAAACAGCTATGTTATTGCTTACTGTCTCAAGATGGAATGAAATAGAAAATGGCATTCCTTTTCCCAGTAAACTATAACATAAATATTTTACCACCATTTATCATTAGTTTGCCATTTCCTGCTGACAGCAATTCCAGCTTTGCCAGCAGGCACTGTGTCTCACAATTGTATTGTGTTTGGAGCAAATTAAGACAAACACAATTTCTTATAAAATAAATGAACATAATTTGCAGCAAAAAACTCCTTTTCTGAAGCTAAATGAGCATTTCTTTTAAGTCCTGACACTTGGTATTACTTAATTTGCATACAGCACATTTCACTTTTACTGGAAAACAATTAAGTTAACGAAGAACTAAGTCATCTGTACTCAGGGATAATTGAACATTGCTCGATTTAGAACCATTTTACGTTAATGCTGTGAAGGAGCAGCCTACATCATGGTAAGTTTTTTAGCGATTTCAAACACAGCCATGCTTTTGGCCCAGTGACATATGAAGGGGGTGGAACAAAATGGAATGCAAAATAGATTGTAATGACAGTTAAGCTGAACTGATAATCAACACAAGGGCTGACTCTGAAACTTTTTCCTCCTAGCAGACATTCTCTTCAGTTGGTAAGCTTATTTGTCTGTGTAAGGACTAATAAAGAGGGAAAATCTTCATTTTCTGTCATCTCAGTATTTTCTCTTGGCTGCTAAAAAGTTTTCCTAAATCAAGTGAGACGAACAAGAAAAGATGTATGCTGAGGCTGCATTCCAATCTTTGTTGCAGGTGTACTACAGTGAATGGTTTTGGGCTTGCAACAAAAATCCTTTGAAGGGATCTACTTACAGTACCAGTCTTGAGAGTGATCATTTTTTTCCTTCCTTCCTTCCTTCCTTCCTTCCTTCCTTCCTTCCTTCCTTCCGACTTACAGAAAAGAAATAAGAAATCCCTTTGAATTTGAATTTCAGATGCAGATAATTATTAATAAAACTCACTGAACAACAGCAGTATAAAACTTTTATTTAGAACCACTGGAGTGCTTTTGGGGTAGCTGCAGGTCCAAAGTCATTGATGAACCTCTTGAACTGAGCTTGGCTTAGAAGTGAAAACTCTGAGCTGTTCATTCCTTTTCTGATTCTTCCTACTCTTTGCTGAGTTTACTTTTACTGAGGGTGACCAGGTAACAGTGCAGGTAACAAGAGTCTCCAGCTTTCTGCGGAGTACACTCATCATGCCTAAAAATCTGTAGAATCCTGCAGATAGGTCCCAACCTTTAAATGAAAGCAGCTCACCCTTATGGGTGAAGGATTGGTTTAACCTCTTCCTGCTGATTCAGTCTTTGGCCTCTCAGCTGGGAATATCAATTGTGATAGTAATTCTTCTATTCCAATTAAATTGGAAGGGTGACAAATTATAGCTGCCTCTGTGAAATTTTGTAGTCAGAAAAAAAATGCAATTTTAAAATACATTCCTTTTAAAAATTAAATAAGCAACACAATTAGCTAAGCACTTAGATTTTATTAGTAATAGCAAGTAAAATTAATAAGTAAATTCAATGAAAAATGATTATGTGTCACAGTATATAGTTTTCACATTGACATTTCACATAATCTGACTTTGCTGAGAGGAGAAATCACTCGTCTGTTAAAATTACTTTTTAAAAGCTGTCAAAATTGGAAAACCTGCTGTCAAAAATGTGATGAGAAAAGTTAAAAAATGGTAAAGTATGTTGACTTAGACAAAAAATATTACCTTTAGAGTGGAAAACTTGAATATTGTATCATTATCTTCTGCATAGATGAAAATGTTATCTTTTTTGAGGCTGGCCATTTTTTTTACCCTTTGGATTTATGTTTTACATTTACATTTCAATATCAATGGGAATACATTCAATTTATGCTGCATCAGAATCTGAAAATAGCAGGTATTTGGACATTTATATTTTAATTATATATTTGAATTTTTCTACCTTTAAAGATGGCAAGATCATCAGCTGAGGGTGAAGTCTGCTGTACATCCACCCTCTGGTCCTGCAGGCAGCTGTGTGTGAGGAACCTTGAAGACGAGTTGGGCTGATGGGATGCTGGCATCTCTAGCTGGCCTCCAGTAAGCAGGTTCAGCATGAGCAGTGACCACAAATGCTGCGTCTCCACCATGTCTGTGTTCTGCTTAAGGTCTGTTTCTAAGAAGGTGACAATTCATTCTCCATGTGCTTTCAGTCTTTGGCCTCTTTGTTGAGACTGCCAACAAGAATGCCAATTAGTGCCATTCAAAGAAGCCCAGATATGCTGTGGTAATAATGAATTACAGATTTAGAGGGATAAAATCCAAATCATAATTAAATGGAAATGAGACAAAACAGAATCTGAAATAAGATTTGACTAAGGACTACAGAAGTACATCTCTCAAAGCATTTATCATTTTTTCTAGTTGCTTTTTCAACTATTTCTGCCTTTAATACTGCACAGCCTTTAATGCTACACTGCCTTTCGTACTATACCAGAGTCCTGGCATGTAGGTGAGAGTGACTATAAGTGAGATGGTGAGATTGACTGTGAGAGAGGAGCAGTGGAAGTTGTGCAGTTGGATGTGGCACCTTGACTTCAGTGCTAAAGGGTCTGACTCAGAATTCATTGAGTCACATTGGAAACGGGAGGTAAGCAGAGGATGATTTAATTTTTGCCTTGCTAGTACCTAAAATATTCTGGTATTATGCTTTTGATATTGCTTTACTTTCTCAGCAGTCTGTGTTGAAGGGAATGATGTACTTTTCTCTCAAACTTCATGCCTTGAAGTGCAGCCTGATTTAATCTTGCAGTTCTGTCTGAATTTAGTACTGTTTTAAATATATTCATTTTTTCCCAGGATAAAGAATGGCTACTGAGAAGTTCTAATGGCAACCTGACAAATCATATAGGGAATCTTATCTTTGCATACAAATCAGATTGTATTTCCACGCAGTTCATGACCCAGAGAGCCCCAGCTTCTTCATGAATTTTTCTTCCAGCTCTGATCTGCAATTTACCTTTTCACATTCCATTGCCCCCAAAATGTTCTTCCTTTCAGATTTTCTGTGAAAGCAATCCTTTATATCTTTCCTCAAAGAGCCATTCTATCACTCTAATCTGTTACTGCTGCTTAGACACATTAACTCATGTCTTTTTTTTTAAAATTAATTACCACTCTGGTAGTTCAAAAGTACCTTTTACAATCTAAGTCAATAATCTGTAAGTTCTAAAGGCTTTAGCATGCTTTGCTATTGCTCACACTGACCACAGAAGGTCTTAGCAATCTTCAAATCAGATTGAGCAAATGAAGATTTTTTTTTTTTTTTTTAGTAGAATGAATGGGAATTTAGAGTCAAATGTAGAAGGCTGCATCCCATGCATTTTATAATCAGCCTGACTCACTTCAGTCTGTGTGGGGGTTGCTTTTTTATAGTCCATGAATGCCACCACATCAACAAAATTTCTCTGAGGTGCGTCTATCTGTCTATCTATCCGGACTCCCACATTGTTGCGCGAACATCTGAATATCTTTGGTGCATGTTGTTCAAAACTCTTGGAATATTACTGGCACTTATTTGAGGCAGGAGGAATAATTTCACAGTAGCCTACCATATCTAATAAAGGAACACAATTTTAGTCTGTATTATCTGAATCTGTTTTCAAAATAACTCCAGTTAACATGATTAGTTTTGTCATTGAATGTAGCAATGGTTAAAACAGAGGTAGCAGGCCATCGGTAGTTACCTATCAGATGTTATTTGACGTGTTAGTTGTTCTAGTATTTGCAAATAAATAGAGTTACCATAATTGCAATCCACATTGGAACAAAAGAGATTATAGTTTCATACGAACCAAAGGCCTGAAGTTGTGGCAATAAGAGAACAGATAACTGAGAACATCCCTAGAAAATGTGAAGACAACAAAACATCATATAAGGATGTTGGATTAGTATTCAGAGAAAAAGTACAATACCATAAATGAAGGCTAGTTCCCCCAGCAACAGCATTAGTTTTCTACACAGAGAACACCTTGTAACATTTTCTGGCTATTTTTGTAGTGTTCTATTGCAGGAAGAAACTAAGCCTGATTTACTGTTGTTTAATACAGAACATGTATATCATCTATGCAGAGAAGGCAAGGGCATACAGTTTCTGATAAAAATGCTAAGTCTGTTCAAAGAGAAAGCACTAGGGAAGGGTTTATCCAGACCTGGGGCATTCTAAGCTGCTGATACAACTATCAGGAAGTCTGGCAACATATGATGCAGTCAAGCATCAGAACCTGAAGTTGAGACATGACAGTAAAGAAGTGAATCAAATCCAAGAGAGAAGTGGGAAAGTACTGTTTACAAACTGAGGATAACTGGAGTTCTTGACTGCAAGGAGGTTGGCTAGTATTTAAAAGTATATGTTGCAAATACACATATCAAAAGCCTTGTGGTTTCTTTCCTTACATAGGAGTGCAATTGTTATTAGTCTCACTTTCCCAGACCTTGTATTTGAGTAAATTTTGTTTGGATGAGTGCTGTATGTGGTATGATGTGTATACATCAGCTGACTGCAGGTTCCAGCTTTATTATCATCCAGATCATTTCAGCATATCATTTCAGGAAGAAAGAGGAATCCGTGCTTATTTTATAACACTGAACCATCAGTAGACTGTCAGATTAGCCAGAATGCACTTTTAACACCAGAAAAGCTAATTAAGACACAAGCAAGATCTATAGTACTTCCATGGAAACTCAGGCTCATTCACAAACTACTGCTGTTTTTATCCTAGTTATATGTTTTAGGTTAAACAGTCTTTTTAATGGCAGGTTTGTTCATCGCTGAGAAAGTTGCACAGGCTCATCATTATTATTAACTCACCCAAGAAGGAAATACAAACAGAAATGCAGTACGGATGTATTGCTAAAATATGAGAGATGCAGTCTTACAGAGAATGTAACACACCTGTGTAGCTGAAAAAGTATCTTTAACATTTTCATATTTCTTAGAGAGAGATTGGTCTATGGTCCACACATTTTGTGTAGGACTAGGGCATTTACAGCCTATGAAATCCCTGTCATCTCCGGGTTATGGGGAACCAAGAATGATGTTGTAGGGAAGTCAACAGATCAATTTCCTTTTTAATCCAGTTGGTGTTGAATACTACTTGCAGTGGATATGTAAATTTCTCCACTCTGTGTTTCTTAAAAAGCTTGAGCAGAAACAACTTTGCAATAAAAGTAACATGTTTATTGGGAGGCAATGCATCAACTTTTCTGGCTTAAATGTTTGAGCCTATATTCTTGCTGTAATTCTAATTCAATATATCTCATTGTCCTTATCATGTGAGCTATGGGACTCCTCAGAGGCGTGTTTACCACAGATCATATCACACTCGATAACTGATTACTTTGTAATAATTTCATCGTGTTTCAAAGTTCTTTGGATTCCAGAACATTATGCACATACTTGAAATGTTCAAAAACCTTGTCGTGGGTGCAGAAATCATGAGATTGCCTAAAAATATGACACATTTTTAGAGATAGAGAACTGGAAAGACAATGAGAGGGAGAGAGGGAGGGGGAGGGAAGAATAGAGCTAGAGATATTTACTTTTCCTTTGGATTACATTGATCCAGATCGTGTTTTCAAGATCTACTATTTCTAAAATAAAGTTTACTTAAAAAAATTACAATCAAAGATTCAAAACTTACGTGATTTTCATTTTTGTTTTTAAGAAGCCGCTGTAATGTCATAATAGTTTGCATCCAAATTACAAGATTTTGCTATTTCATCTGGGTAACAAGTCTTTAGATGAGTTTAGTTGACACTAAAGTGACTTAGTATTTTACTGCATTTTTAAAATAAAATTATTTTGCACAGATACTTAGAGAATGGGATCTTCCTTTAAGCAGCATTGCAACAATTATACCTGTGATGGAAAGAATTATTTTCATATATTCCATATGGTGTTAAAAAAGAAATCTATCCCTAAAGGACAGTTCTCTATATTCAGAAACTGAAAAAATAGAATGGTTAAGAAAAGAGAATTGGACTTACAGTGCCAATAGTTTGAACGCATGTAATTCTTGAGTGTGTATATGTGTAAGAGATGCTGAAAAAGAAGGCTGCATTGATCTTAGAGATTTTAAGGTAGAAGAGTTTGATTAACAAACCCACAGAAGCAAACTGATCCTAATCCCTATTGCGCTTCAGTCATTAAGGATACTCTCTTCTGGGCAAGTGTATGACTGCAATTTCAGTGAATTCAATATATTCACAAAATACATTTTTCTGGATGTTTTCCATTTGCTCCATCTGTAATTGTAATCAGTAATGACAGTGAACTGTGGAGTTAAAACAAGTGAGGAAGAGATTTGGGTGTCTGCTGCTCTATGAAACTAAGAGAAAAACAGTAAGCTAACAAAAATGGAGTTATACTCTTTTGACTGTTTCTCTTGATGTCAGTTTCTGCTGATAACACTTCTATGCTTCCACACACTAACTTGAAAAGCTGAGTTTAAGGTCTCCAAGTTCTGTAAAACCCTGGATTCTGTGAAACTCCAAAGAATGTATTTGCACTTAAATGTAGATAGTACTTAAAATTATTACTGTCTAATTTCCTGCAATATTATAGTGACAATAGCAGTGATATATCAAAGTTATAATCTGGTCATAGCATGATGTATAACCCAGTCTTTCAACTTTGCTACCATGAACTTTTCTGTAGGAGGATCAAATGTTGGTTATTAATGGTTTCTGGAAGAGGCAAATGAAAAGAAGAAATAGGACAGTCCTACTTGGTATTTCTCTTAAGAGGAAATCAGCAAAAGGAAAGCATTTTGGTCAAAATGAATACTCTGGCATTTTAAAAAGTCATGTGCAATAAAGCATTTCTGAAATGTCCTTATAGCAAAAGGATTTTAACAAATGAAACAAGAAATTATAATTCCCTATCAAAAATCTGAAGAGGGAGGGAATATTTTTTGCTGTGTGCAAGCTGAATCAAGTTAATGAGGCATCTAACACTGCGAAAAGAGCGTTCTCTATAAATAAATCCTGTCTGATTGGGATATATTAGTCTTCTGATAACATTCTATAGCCTACAGATGCTTTGAATAGAATCTGTATGTGTGCAAATACTCAGATCTATTGGAGTTGCTGTTCTACAAGTCCTTGTCCATCACACATATTACAGTCATTTTCATATTTAAGCACTGAATAAAACCTTAGTCTCACTCCACTGCCCAGCTTGAATAGGTAAACTCAGCAGCTAGGCTCTATGAAAGATCTGGAGATTGTATTTCACACACAAAGATGTGGCTAAAGAGCAGCTGTGTAGCCTGTCTGTGGAGAACTCTTCATCTGTTTGCCAGAAGTAACACTTGCATTCCCAAGAGCTTTAAAGGATCACAAAGTAGGGCTCTGTGTCACCAAGTACTTTCCCTATGGCTAGCCTGACTGTACATTTCGTGTGTCCCTCTGGATGAGATTCTGTGAGGACTGAACAATGTTGGCAAAGAGTCAGGGAGGAAAAATATATGGCATGAAGATAAGGGATCAGTCAGAAGTGTGTTAAACTGCAAAATCACTTAACAGTTGTGCCAATTTCTTATTTGAAGAGGGAAAGTTCTTCTGCTTTATTTTTAATAATTATTGTTTTGTTGATTGAAAAGCCTTTATGAAGAATCATTTACTTGTCTTTCCTTGAAATTATGTTGCGGTTACCCATGCCATATTCCTAGAGGATTTTACTTCTTTGTAATTCTTTATCTTTCCCCCAGTTTGGACAATAAAGCACCCTTTTGAAAAAGGTGTTCTTGTTGCTTTGCTGTGACTACCAAGTTCTTTCTAGTAAAAGAGAAAAAGAAGATAACCTAGAATCTTAGGAGCATTTACATTGTGCAGCATATCAGAAGATTCAGGAGTATCCACTCTATAACAACTCAGAAGAAAAGACATAAGTACTCAACATATCAATGCCAGAAAAGACTCCAAATCCATAAAGCATGATTAGCAATGCAGTCTAGGAACAAATTTACAGAAATCCTGTTTTGATTTACATTTTCTTCAAATATGATAACATGGCTGTGAATAGTGTCAGTTTTTCATCACTGAGGCTAGTCAGCAGAGGATTTCATTGTTGCTTTCAACTACGTGAGACTACTTGGCAGTTCAGTTAACTTTTGAATCAAAAGTACTCATGAGCTTCTAGATAGATTTAAAAACACTGCTAATTTGAGACTACAAGAGTTCAGGGCAGCCTTTTTTGGAACTGAATGCTACCATGTCTTTTGGAGATTTAGAACATTGGATTTAAAGTGATAAGAATAAGAATGAATTTTGGCATAAGTAGAACTGTACCAACATATCTAGCTAGCAAAAGACATTTATCCTGTAGTGCAGGATAATTTGGAGTTATTTTGTATGTTGCATAGAATTGATGCTTTGAAATGCAGTTTGTCTTTTCTAGATTCGTTTGTATGTATACATTTTTATAGTACACAAACCCACATCAGTGTGTTGTTTAATAAATGAAATCTTAAAATGTTCTGATCACTGTCACTGTGCTATTTGAAGAAGACCTCTCTAAAAAGCTGATATCAATCATTCTTGTCTAAGGTCTGAAGAGAATGTAACCTGCAAAGGCTGGTAGCTGGGCTATCTGCCATCATTGCTGGCAGCGTAAAGAATACAGCCTTCTAATAGGAGGAATATGGAGAAAAGTCTGTCTGGTTTTTATACGTGTCAAGTTTCTGAGATTACTTCATGTAGTTGTGTATGAAAATAGTGATTCGAGACTTCATGATCTTCCCAGAAAGTGTGGCTTTGTGAACTACTGCTCTCCAGGTATGAAACTATCCCTAGTTTTGAAAAATGGCATGGTACAGGGGCTTTAGTCTGTTACCAAGATGAGTAGCAGCCTAGGATAGAGATGCTGATTTTGTTACATGAATATAAAGTGCCAGTACAATAATGCCCCAGTGAGAACAGGGGCAAATTCTATGAGGATGAGGTTAAAATAGATTCATTATTGTGTTAATCAATGCTTACAATCATACCGAAAAGGGAACACTGAATACTTAATACCCAGTTCATAACTACGTAGCCCATTATTTCCAGAATCTTCCAGAAAACATTCATATTTATTTTCTGTGGATGATGAGATTGTACAGATTGTTAATGATTAGATAACAAATATTTAAAGGGTATACCAGTTTAGTATCTGCTATGAAGCAAATGCGAAACCTCATTTTCAGTGATCGTAGGAAGAATGGAATAAGAGCATGTGAGCAAGAATAATTATTTTAATTCAGCATAGTTCATTCCACATAAAAATGATGACATTATGGAACTGTTCAAAACATCTTATAATAGAAAAATATAATTGTGCTTCTTTTCTTTTTATGCTAACAGGTACTGTTGTCCAAAAAGATCTGTCAGGGAAGGTATACAAAACCGATTTCCTTTGAATGCATATTTAAAATGAAGGCATGATGACAGCTTTCATTTGAGCACTGGACAAATTTTTTTTTTTTTTCAGAGTTTGCTGCTGTTCATGCAAAATAAGTTGCTGTGATTGCAACATATGTATTATATGGCACATATGCTACCTCTTAGATAAAAGTGTAGCTCTTGTGGTTCCTAGCATTTTTCTAAGGACATACAGTGTTTAACAGTAACAGATCTTTTTATAATATTTTTGCCATGTTTTTGGCAACTAAATATTTTTTCTTTAACCTTTCTCATTCATAAGTTAAATTTGTTGTTAGAGAAAAATGGAGTGTGGAGGTAGAAAGCAACAGTGTGAATAAGAGTGCAAGAGTGTTTTGACTGGCAGTTTTCTCTTTGGCTACCATTTTGGGTTTCTTTGTTGTAATGCAGGAGGGCAATAAATTGCCAGCTGCAAACAAGGTTCTGTATAGCTATGTATTGTACATGATCAGTTACAGGTTAAAATGCTGGTGTGGCACTTAAGGAATTAGGAATAAGAACTACTGTTAAGAATAACGTGATTTTATTGTCTAATTTCTAACATATGCAGTAAAATGAATATATTTAATGTCTCTTTCTTTGATTAAGTACAGCCCTCAAATACTTCCCTATACAATGGTGTGGGCTTTGAATTATGGTATATTGAAACATGGTATGAGAACCGCACATATACATCACAAAAAGAAAAATCGAAAGCTCCACCCCTGGTACCACTGACTGAACATTTATTCATGTGAGTTTTCCCATGAAACCATGGGACAAGTCACATAAATGTATTTTAATACACGTGAGCAAGTAGAGAAGTAAGCCCCGGGTTCAGCTTGAACACCAATCAAGCTTCAATTATTTTTTCGTCACATAAATCCTAAGGAAATGGAAGTGGACTTTCAGCCTTCTCCCGCCTACTCCTAGGAATGATCCCATTATACTGGTAGTTCATAAATATGCAGTGAAGCCCATCTGTTCTAGCTTGCAGTTTAAAACAGTGTCTTGTAATTCTTACTGGTGTCTCTAGGTCTGGTCAGAACGGTACTAGGGATAACAACAGAGGTGCATTACCCACACGTGGTCTGCCTTGGGGTGCCTGGGGGGCTCTGATGTGAGTGTGAACCTCTCTATGTCAGTAGGTGCCAGGTGCTTACTCTGCAGCCCACACTTCAAGAGAGGGCATGGCTGGGAGCACTGCCTGTGAGCAGGGTTACCTGCTAGGAGGGGCTGTGCAGGGCTGTGCAGGGCTGTGAGCACTCACATCATGATGTTTTCCCAGCTCAGGCCAGAGCATGCAATTATGCCGTCAGGCTCTATCTTCAGATGGAGATGACTTTTTAGACAATCTGTAGATCTGAGTTTACTGTCAGAATTATGAAAAGCCTTGGAAGGAACTCCATAAGTGTTCAAAAATAGCTATTCTTAAGCAGCAACAGAGTAGAAGTAACAGTTTGAGAGATTTTTATACTCCATTACTAGTACATATTTATACAATATAGTGCCTGTCACGGATAATGTACAGCATATTTATCACACGCTATTTTTTAAAAAAGAATCAGTTCTCTGAGTGATGTATGAAATAAATTGCAAATAAACAAGCTGCTGCTTAATAAAACAATTAGTTTTGCGAAGGCTCTCACTGTGCTGTCTGAATTCTTATCAGGCCTGCCTTACAGCTGTAACTTCAGGATATAATAGGAGATTGAATCTTTACAGGCAGTGAAACAGATGATCAAATTCACAAGGGATCGCATCAGGCTTTTTCCAGTACCAAAGAAACATATTAATCCTTGTCACTGTTTTCTGAAACGCTGTGACAGAAATAAACCTGTACTGTAACTCGGCCCTTTTAATGAGCTTCTGGAGTGTAGGCTTTCCACTCAGCACCTGGAAAACACAACAAAACACCTTTTACATTAAGGATGTGAGGTTTGCTGCTGGCTAAATTTGTACACAGAAGTCTATAAACCAGTGCTCAGCCAGCTGGGAAGCAAGAAAGAAAATTCAGATTCTGCCACGAACTTCACAGCCCAATTATCTACTTGGAATCATGGGAGTTGAGCAAACAAATACCAGCCCCTGCTGAGCCTTTTCAGGCCAGCAGCTTATGGGTGATTCAGTTGCATCAGAGGCTTTTAGACTGATCAATTCTTAATCACAAAGCGCAAAAATTATTCTCAGACTCGTGTCAGTTTCTTTGGACACCTTTGTTAACAATCTGCTTCAAATCATTTTTTTAAAAAACCTCAGACACTGTTTTTATTGACTCCCCACTTGTAAAATGTTTATAGCTTGTTAATTTATATTTACCCCCTTACTTTTGCCTGCAAATCAACATCACTTAGCACAGTTTGGTTACACTTTGTCCAAAGGAAATTACAGAAGCCTGCTATGGGGCTAAAATGAAGGAAAGCTGAGGAAAATCAATACACTGATGATTAAACAGATCGTAGCAAATTCACGGCTGTAAGCTGCAGCATGGAGACATCAGTGTGACGCCTATCTAGCAGTTAATGTGCTTTCAGCCAGTTGAAGAAAATTTTGCAATAAGACAAAATGTAACAGAAAAAGAATATAAGCTACTACAGGGCAATGCCTTTTTTTTCACTCTATATGAATAGCTCTGATGTCTGTGTTTTATTTTGATATTTGAACTTCAGAGAAAATATAAAGAAGGTTTAGATTTTAGAATAACATCTTTTTTTTTTTTTTGTGAAAATCTGCAGTGGTAATTTTAAAGAACTATTTGACTTGCAGTATCATTCACAGCTATTGTAAAAGCTCTATATTTACTGCTATTTTAAAACACTTTTTTCTGTCAGCATATTTTAACTGTGATAATTTCTATTTTAATCTTTCTTTTGCTTTATTTGGAAGACAAAAAGTTACAAGCATGTTTCTGAATGAGTATTCCAATAACAAGGATAATATTTAGTCTAAATTGTATATTGTCTAGGAAATTGATAATGATTTGTCACTAGTCACTTTAAGTAACAGAGAAAATGTAGAACAAAAATAGATAGCTGGAGAATCTGCACTTTCAAAATTTTTTATTTTTTGGGGGAATATATTTAATAGCAATGAATACATATTCATTTAGTAGATAAAAAGAGGAGAACAGTCTTGGTAATAATAGGGAAAGATGATCACCATGATGTGGCAAAGATCCCGAGTGAGTGCAGAGATTTTACACTGGTAGAGACTTTTCATTTAAGGACAGGACATGTTTCCTCAATACCACCCACTGGGTGCCTTCAAAGTGCAATGGGAATCTATGCAATGCATGTTTACTGACCAGCAGCCTCATAAAAATAGAATGTGTAAAACGAACTTGCAGTGTTAGTGCCAATTTGTCGCTACTGATAGAAATAGGGATGCCAAGGAAGAATTAATTGCAATCAGAGGGAACTTCACAACTCTGACTTGAGCTGTTGCAAATCAGCATATGCCCATCTTGGTGAATTTCAAGACTTGTATGAGGAAATGGCCCACAGAGCCATCTTATTCCTTCCTCAGAAAGGATATTCAAACAGCAAAGGAGATTATTTTTCATTCTCACACAGCCTGACTCTCTGCAGAAAATGTTCACTCTGGTGAAGAAACATTGCTGAGTTGTTCCTCAATTTTCCTTGCTGACAGCCTGAAGCTCTTCACTCACATTCCTTGCCACATGCCAGTGTGCTACTTTCCTCCAATAGTATGGGCAGAAAATACAAAAGTTTTTTTTTCTTTTTTTTCTTTTTTCTGTGTATGTGTGTGTAAATCTGCAGTACACATGTGTAAGGGAGTTACCAACTGTATCCACCTTCCTAGCACTTCTTGTGGAGTCCACATGGAGAGCTACCATCACAGCAAAACTAAAACTCTGCTGCCAACTTTCCATAATTGCGCATCACTCAATTTATCCAGAATTATACACGCATAGTCTCATATCAAAAAAATGATAGAAAACTTGGACCTTACTACAAAAAGTTAATGTAAAATACATCTCCATGTACACGCACACTCTTTCATGCAGTTATTCAAAATGACCAAGTTTCTATACTTGTGGCATAATCCTGAAATTTCTGTTTACTTAGTAGTAACACAATAAAAACAGAAAGCGAAATCCCAACCAGTTAACTTGCGTGATAAACTATATGTTGTTGTTGATTTATTTATGTATGTATGAAATTCTTTATTTATCTGATATTTTTAGCATGCAGCCAATCTTTAAAAAATTTGCTACTTTTATGAGAGGTTCTGTACCTGAAATGAAGATTTTTTGTTTTGATTTGCAGGAGGTAAATGCATAGTTCATTATTGAATAGTACCAAATTACTAAATAAAAAGAACAAGCCATGACTGGTTTTTCTGAGTGGTAATGTCTTGTAGACTGTGATCAGCTGGGGAGTTGCACATTCAGCACACCGTTAAGATGCTTAAAAATTCGCAATAAAATTTACACAGAAGTGTTTTCAAAAAATATATAAATACACGCAAATACGGATTTAAAAAAGTTTTTGGAACTTTGTGTAAAAATTCAAGAAAATCATAGCTTCATTGTGTATTTATGACTGTGGTTAAGTTTCAAACAGTACAAGGATGATGAAAATTCAAGGAAAATACAAATATGATAGACATTAAATAATATCAGAAAGTTTAATATCAAAAGTATTATTAGCTTAAGATATTTTTGCTTCAGCATTTCACACGGCAACATAGAGTAAAAATTACAAATAAAATGTTTTTTTAACATTTTAACATTAACCTAGTGATGTATTCTGTCATTAGATGCATAAAGATGCAGAAAATTAGAAAACTACCTGTGAAAGGAGTTACTTCTTGTGAAGCGGTTTAACAGACTGCTAATTTTGCTGAAAGACAAAACTTCACCTGTGTTTTCTCAGATTATGTATTTAGACCTTTAAAGATTGTGAGAGGTGTAGTAAAACATGTCTACACAATATTGATAGATTAAAAAATGAAATAATACCGCCTATCAGAATATGTGGGAAAAGATCCATGCCAAAATCCTCTTGGGTTTGCCAGGTTAATTATACTCCCGGGTATGAAGTTTTCAAGATTTTCTTCAGTTGTGGCATTGAAGGAAAAGTAAAATGAAGTGACAGAACAGATTAGAAGGCAATAATGGAAGGGAAACTGAATAAACCAAGTATAAACTTTTGATAGGAAACACTTGTGTAAAGCACTAGTTATGCACTTTCATTTCTTTTTAAAATCCAGCACTTTGATGAAGACAATTAATGTACATTTTTATTTTGTAATGATCCTTATTTGGGAATAAATATGAATATATTACCTAAGTGTGGTTTTTAAGGAGCAAGTTCCTTCGCATGAGCAATTGTATTAACTTTTATAATTACATTTGCACAAGTGGTTTACATTGAAAAAAAAAAAAAAGCTGCATATTTAGTTACTTACACTGATTCCTATTTGAGTAAATGTTAATTATGAATAGAATTCTATTTAGTTGGTCAAATGTATTTAATTGTAGAAAGCACAAAGCTAAATAGTATTGTCAACATAAATATTAATATTTTTCTGATAATACAAAATCCAAATGCAAAGAGGTGTATTGTGGTGTTTCATGATAGTAGGTACCAGCTACAGAAATATTTGAAATCCTTCCAACAATAACTTTTTTTTTAATTATTATTTTTTTTTTTTTAAATTTTTTTACTTTCTAGGGCTTGCTAACATCTGATCATCAAAATTTTGGATTGTTTCTCTCTTAAATCAGATTTGCCTACTACAATTTTTCTTATAAATTAATTGTTATGTGGTTATTTGTTAAAGAATCTCCCCCATGTGAAAAGCAAAATCTCAGTAGATGTGGATTTTACACTGCACTAGATCAATCCCAATACCAGTAAATGGATATTATTAAACAGCATGGGGTAGTGCAAACTGGGAAAGAAAACTTGTAGTGTGCTGCCTTTGAGCAGACCTGGCTTGCATGCTGTGACAGGGCAATTGTCGACATGCTTTTTCATGCCAATCTGCAGCTTTTTCAACTTTAGATGCTATGGCAACCAGGGTTTAACAGACTAAGCAGCTAACAAGCTTCCCTGATGGAATTGTCTGGTTGTATGATTGCCTTGTCTTAGTGAAAATACAAAATAGACCAAAGATGCTTTTGGACATTTGTCAAACTGATTATAATTTGGACACTCAGATCATAATTATCCGTTATATATTGCATAGTATTGACCAGCAGTGTTTTCCACAGTGTCTGTAGAGAGTACAAGTGCCTTTCTGTACAGCCTATTTCCCATAGAAAGAATGGGTTTTGGTTAATCTGAGTTGGTCAACATGGCAGGTGAGATTATGTGGACTGAGAAAATAAATGCTCCTAGCCCAAATATTTTTCCTCCTTTATTTTTTTTTTTAAATTTTCTCTGTGATTTTAGATTAAAAAAAAAAAAAAATAAAGAAGATGGAAATAAATTATAAAGTAACATGGCTATTTTCAGACAAAGATAACACAGAGAAACTACATTTTCAAGACACATTTTAAAAAGTCTCTGTGTTTTATGATGTGCATTATTAGGAAACCAAGTTCTTTCTGTTGGCCCCAGTGAATGATATGTGCATCTTACATTTCTGTTCAATTTTTTTTTTTTTTTTTTTTTCTCACAAGGAAAAGGCATTCACCATGAAACACAGGCCTGAAATTATGTAGGTCACTCCAAAATTAATACCTTCTATATACTTCCATGGAAACTACAGCAGGTACAAAGAACACAATAATACTGTTTAACAGAGCAAATTCTTAGCTACAAAACATTATTTTTCAACATAGTCATCACCCTTAGCTATGTATTTTCACCAGTGATGAATGAGAGCCTGTGTGGCCCGCTCATAAAAATCTGCGTCTGTGGAGATGATCCACTCTTATACAACTGCTACAATATCATGATTGCTATGAAAATGTTGATCACACTGTCCATTTTTTCACTGGCAGATGGAAACCAGAAGACACCAAATCTGGACTATATGGTAAGAGTGGTAGAACAGTTCAGCCAAGATTGACAATGTGCTCCACGATCAGCCAACTGGTATAGGGCCTGGCATTACTGATTGCAAGAAAAAGATTGTCTTCTTTAGCCTGACTCTGGAAGTTCGAGCCTTCAGCTAAATCAGAGTCGTGATGCAGTGGTCAGAGGTGGTGGCTTGTCTAGGTTCCCGGAAACCCAGAAGGACCAAACCTTTCTTATCCCAAAAGACAATGTACATCACTTTGCCAACCAAAGGCTGCATCTTGAATTTTTTATTTGATGCATAAGTTGTACATTACCATCCCACGGACTGCCATTTTGATTTCAGCTTGTGATACCATGTCCCATCACCGATAATGCTGCAATCTAGAAAACTGTCACCTTCAGCCTCATATTGATTCAATGAGTCCTGACATATATGTGTATTGTACATGGTGTTCTTCCTGTTCCTGTGTGAACATTCATGGAACCCAATTTGTGATATTCCAATGTTGCCATCATTCATTCCCATGCACTGAAGTTGATATTCAGTTCCATACACAGTTTACTGGTCATAATCTGCTGATTTACAAGGATGAGCTGATCAAGAAGATCTTCACTGTGTGGTGTGTTAACAATTCTTTTGTCCAAAAGAGAGAACTCAGACACATACTTTTTCTTGAGAAATACCAGAAATATCTCATACATTCTTTTAGGGCAAACCACTTTGATTCTTTTGCAGTAGGCAGCAAAAAGGCTTTGGGTTTCAAAGAATATCTGAGTTAACAACTGGACATGTGAACAAGCATGATTCTAGGAAATATACTGCCAAAGATGTTCCTGATTTAAGGCATTAAGTATCCTACATTTTGGGTATCCTCTGTGAGGCTAGCAAATATCATTCTTCCCTTTAGGCAACAGAGTCGTTTATGATGTTATGTGGAGTACCTGTGGAATACCATAGAACCATAGAATGTTTTGGGTTGGAAGGGACTTTTAAATCATCTAGTTCCAAACCCCCTTGCTGTAGACATGGACACCTCCCACCAGACCACACTCTTCCAGAAAGTAAATCCTTTCACTACATACCCTTATGAAAAGTCCCTCACCAGTTCTCCCGTAGGCCTCCTTCAGACACTGGAAGGCCTTGTAAGGTCTTCCTGGAGACTTTTCTTCTTTGTGCTGAAGAGCCCTAGCTCTCTCAGCCTGCCCCTTTTGGGTGAGGCTCTCAAGCCCTCCAATCAACTTCATGGCCCTCCTCTGGACCTGCTCCAACAGCCTGATTTTTTTCTTGTGTTGAGGGTTAGAGAACTGGATGCAGTACTCCAGGTGGGCTCTCACGAGGGTAGAGTAGAGGGGCAGAATTACTTCCCTCATCCTGCTGGCCATGCTTCTTGTGATATAACCCAGGACGCAGTTGGCCTTCTGGGCTGTAAGCACACATTATCAGATCAAAACCTCATCCTCAAAACTTCACGAGTTAATGTTAAAAAAATTATTCTTAAAGGAGAAAGTGAATATAATGAATGAGATATTGCAATCAGAGCATTCTTGCAAATGTTGGAAAGGAGTTCATTCTATCCTCAGTGACAATATATATACAAAAAACCTATTTCCTTAAAGTGCATTGAAAGAAAGGAAAACTTTTGTTTACTGAATGTGTAAATTTTTTAGAAATTCCAATATTTGAGATGCTGAATTCACACATGGCTCAGTTTGAAAAATCTTCAAGAACAGCCACGCAGAAAACTTTGAGAAATCCAAAAAAGGTAAAAACCATCTTTTTTAAGCCAGTCATCTGTATTTCCATTCTGTTGGCAAGCAAGATAAGGTTGTAGTCTTTATTTCGATGTATAAAACCCAGGTAAGACTTCTTAATCTCTTCCTCACAAGAATGATTATGTTTGTCTTTAGGAGATGTTTATTTAATGCAAAAATTTTCACTTGAAAAAAATCCTTTTTTTTGGAATACAGATATATTCATAACTTTAATCTCTTTTTGCACTTTCTGTGAATGAGTGAAGAAACTAATACAGCTTTTGGAAGACTGATTTTTGAAGTCTTTTGAAAAAATTTTTTGTTGTTTACTGAATGAGAAACAGTCCTACAGTGGGAATAACTAGCTTTGTCTGTAGAAAACCATATCTATGTTTTGTGTCACTATTTTTGAAGATGATCTCTTATGATAAGGACTTTATGTCCCTGGTTTCCAGTTTCTCTCTGTCAGGCTTGGAAGTCCTATTTCTTTGTTGCCA
>NW_024884586.1:26804001-26810253 GCF_019232065.1 Centrocercus urophasianus
GGTGGCTTTTGATAAATGTCTAACATGCGGAGAGGCTTGCTATTCTCAGGCATTGTCTAACTATAATACAAGCCATTAGCCTCTTCTTGACCATCTGACACAGAACATGCACCACCAATGCTATGTTTAATGTCCACTGTGCCTTCAAGCAGAAGAGACAAATTTAGGGTGTCACAGTTGAATAAGAATAAAGCAAATTAACGTATTGTTAAACTTCCTTAGAATAATGGCATTCTGTGACTGCAATAAGCTTCCTTTGGAAAAATATAATGATAGAAAAAGCTGACCAAAACTTAAACTACAGAAGTGACATCAAGACATATTTGGCAATGATAATCATAGATCTGTCAAATATGCAAACTCTCTTCAAATCTGGAATTAATATAGAGTTGCTGTTTAATGTTCACCTACTTGGATCCAACTCTCCTACAAGAGTTATTTAATATATGTTACATTAAACAAAACTGAGAAGAATTGTCAGTAAATGTAGTAAATTTAGTAAAAAGCAAAGAAAACCCACATTTTATTCAGATTCTTATTTATAGTAAAGGAGGTAGTATCTCTTATGACAAAAATTCAGTCAAGAAGAAGCTCTAGTTTTTCACATATTACGTCCTCATAATACTTCTAATCTTTAATGTTAAGTTTGTAAAAAATTTTGAATCTTCAGTTAAAATATTTTGGATTTTTTCCTATCCTAATTACTTTGAATCTCAATTCATGTGTCTTATTCAAAGCAATTGTTAGAATATATACAGATGAAAAAATATTTTTTAAGAGCAAATGCAAATTTATACATAGATACGCATAAAATATCAAACATTAAGAAAACTCCAAATAGTTAATGTACATTAGAAGTTAGAAAATACATTTATTTCAAGTATTTCAGTATATATGTGGAGATATGTTAAGGAGTGTTAATTCTGCTTTTACATAGTGTATACATAGATTTTGGTTGAAGATTTGTTAAAGACGTAGGCATGTCACTATGTAAGCTGTGTAACAATAGAATCAAAGGAATTAGCACAGAACTTTCAGCTGCTTTTCTCATTTGTGATACAAAGAATTTTGAGCTGAATGTAGTGCTTCACCCAGATTACTCTATTTCCACTGCGATAACCACATCATTATAATTTCCATTTTTCACATTTACCTACTTGCCATGTCTGGCATTTAAACAGTTGTTAATTTTTGGAGGGGAGAGAGAATGTAAACTCCTCTTTCCCTTGAAATGCTTGTCAATGAGTCAGAAGCAATGTAATATATTATTTGCACTTTGCAAGGATTCGTTCTTTCTTATTAGGAAAGAATATTAAAATACATTTCTCAGTTTCTACAAAGGCTCAGTTTCTATAAAACAGTTATTTCCAGGAGCCTGGAATGTTTAGCTGGAGTGTACATGACTTTGTTTGCTATTTCTAGAACATATTTTATCAACACCTTTTTCCTACATTTTACATTTTTCAAAATGTCACTGTTTCTGTGTGATATACTAAGTAAGGACCAATTAACTGTTGATACTTTCTGCCAAGAATAAATGTTGCAATATAGCATCTATACGGGACAAAGTAAATATGTCATGATGGAAATGCAGAAGCTGCCAGGCTGCTGGTGAGTAATACATCTTGAATGTTACCTGAAGACATGAGTCAGATACTAATTATTAATGTAAAATCTGCTATATGAATAGTAGAAATTAGGAAGAAAAAATGTAAGAAATAATGCCAAAATCTTAGTTGTACTTTTTTCTAGGGAAAAATGCATCTTACATGTTTTCAAAATATACTCAATTTGGGAAATTTTTTAACTTGAATTTTACAGTCAAAATTGATTCATTACTATCAGGCTGAAACACTCTTAGTACCTACTGTGCAGACTGAAGCAACACCAAGGCTACTCCATTCAGATGAGGCAGTGATAGGGAATAGAAGGGGATTTTTTACCTCATCCTCATCATCTGAAAGAGATCTAGAAAGGGTTTGTGGATGTTTTTGACTTTTTTTTTGTTGGAGGGTGAGGGGGGGTGGGGGAGGAAGAGAGGGAGATGGGAGAGGGTGAGGGGGTTAGCAGGGTGTTGACTTGAAGGTAGGGATTGTGGCAGAAGACAATTGACATGTGCTGACTAGTTGTCCCTGTTCTTTGCTTATGAGTCCAGAAATGACGAGATTAGGTGAAAACTGAAAATATCAGTACATCTCTGTTAGTAGATAAATGTTAGGCAGAAAGCGTAATTCTTCCTTAAAGATTGTATTAGTAACTTTTAGCCATCATTACTGCTATGTACAAATAGAATTTATTTAGGTTAGCCAGTAGAAATTTTCTCCTCCTCTAGTATAGACCAGAACCCTTTTTTTATGTACTGTAGTGGGATCTGGATGATGAGACTGACAGTCCATAGCAATTTGGATAAAAGTAAATTTCTGTTACAGCTGCTTCTGCACATTATTTTCTTCCAAAATTATGTTATCTCCCTGTATATACAAGCATCTAAAAAAATCGTTACCACTGGATGTTTAACATTACTTTACGGTAGTATCTGGATTTCAGGAATTTCTGCAGGAAGTAGAAAAAGGAGGTGATATACTGAAGTTGATTGTTTACTACTACTACTATTACTACTACTACTACTGCTACTACTACTACTACTATTACTATTATTATTATAATTATTATTATTTTAAGTTACTCAGGTGTTTGTCCCCTGATAATTAGAAAGATAAGGTTTAACCAGAAGTGTAATCTTGTTTTGCCAGGATTCATGACACGAGCTGATCACTTGAAAGTAAAAGGTTATTTTAATGTAGTGAGTTAATAAGCAATTCAAGTGGTGGCATGGTATATGTAATTTTCTTCCACAAAGCTGCTTACTGAAAGGCACAAGCTCTTCTGGAGATTGTTTTCAGAACGGGCATTGTCTCTAGAAAACTTCAGTACAATTCAATAATTCTGCCAGTGTCCAATTAATTATTTGGTGATACAGATCTATTTGTGGGAGTACACCATCAAGCTCAGCCAGCCAAGGAAGCTTGACTTTGTCTAATGTGGCTATGTCATCCGTAATTGAACTCTGCTCTCTCTCATCACTTTTAAGACACTACCCTAATAGACTACTTCATGCAAGAAGTTTTAAATAATATTCTATGAGGTAAAACATATAGGAATAAATAACAACGAGCATGTCAGGAATTTTCTGTTCTGATGGCATTACCACTCCAAACAGTTGCTTTGATGGGCCCCAGGATCTGTGATATATTTCACTTCTCAAACTTCTTAGACTTCTAATATTCATCATATTTTGGTAAAGAAGAATTGCAATATTAATTGATTCTTTCACTCTGGATAACTAGCTGCTTAAAGTGTTTTACAAGGAACTACACGTTTTGAAAGTTAAATTGACCGAATGTTGAAAATAGCTGTACTGCAATCAGAACTCTTTTCTCTAGTACAAGGACCTTCTAATACTATTGGGAAATGGTGTATATAACACAATACATGAATGTTGCTTTAATGTGTTCAATAGTACAGAAGAATGTAGTAATTAGGCACTAAGGGATTCTTTTTGCAGTGGTTTGATGAGGCGGTCAATTACCTGTGCTGTATGACAGCAAGTGGTACAATCGGTTTAACTTAATAAGTACACTAATGAAAAAGGCCACTGTGATATACATTAGTTGCACTGAAAAGGTTCTTTATGGTTAGTACTAAAGTAAAAACTAAAATATCAATTAATTTAATTTGTTTAGAACACTTTACAATTTACACATCATCAAATCTTTTGGTATCACAGATTGTACCGTACATTAAGTAAATTATAAATGTCTCACTAAAAATGAATATTTGGCCACAATGGCTACTTAAACAAGTTTAAAGGTAACAATTTAACTAGAATTTGCCTTTAACTGGGGCTCTTAAACTAAGATTGATAGTTTTTTTAGAAGAAATAATGCATACTGATTTATATAAAATGCTGTTCAGTGTGTTTTTCTTTTTGTATTAGATTTAATGAATAGATATTCTTTTTTTTTATTCTGTGGTACCCTACCATTAAATGATACCATCATTTTTTTCTTCTGCTTAAATAAATTCTCATTCTTGTCACCTACTATCTGTACAGGGAGATTTGAGACATTATTCCTAATTGAGATTTTTACTGAATATGTTTTAAAGGTAAATTTGTTTTATTCTTTCACCCACTATTTAAAAAGATTTTTCACATTTTTATCTTCTAAAGGAATTGTCAATGAGAAACTAAAACTGCGTAGACTATACATTAAAATCACTTTAGTTTTTAAGCTGTCATGAACTGTTTCAAAAAATGCTAAGTTGCTATTGTTTAATGTCTGTCATTTTATAATGCTTTAGGAGTTATCTATCCTGTAAAATTATTAACTGATGCTAAAATTGCCTTGTAAGTATTAGGACAATAGCAATTTTGTAACAGCTGGGACACTGCCAATGTAAGATAAGTACATTTTGCTCTGTAGATTCATAAAGTGCTTTGAAATGGTTTGTAACTGATGGATGGATGCATTTTCTAAGTGTAGAAAGCAATATTTTGTAGAGGGAAATGGCTTGAAAGCTGACACACATGCATGCAAATGCCATTCTCCTCAGTAAGTAATTTGCTTTTTCTTTCAAAAGCATAAATGGCATAGTTAGACACATTATTTTGTATATTGCACATAACAATACAAGATGCACAAAAACAGCAAGTACAAAACATTTCATATTGATAGAGGAACCCATGGCTGTAGTATATGATTAGCATAAATGTATACACACTGAAGAAATGCCTTCAGGATTAAAAAGTAGGGCTGAAAACAGGAAAAGTTCTTGCAACTTCAAGAAATGAAAATATTTAGAATACACTTTTTTATTCAGTCTTTTACATTTTAAAGTTAATTAAGCCACATAGGGCCTAGATTGCATCTTACATACGTCCAATAATCCATGCGACTACCCCTATATCAATCTTTTACCTTGAAGACAAATCAATTAAAAAGTTTTTATACTTCAAAGATAAAGATTCAAAGATTTTTTTGAAGAAAAAAAAAAAACAAAAAAAACTGGGAGATTTTTACAACCATACATATTTTGTTTTGTATTAAGTTTGTTTTCTTAGAACCACTAATTGTTAAAGCCGATTTCTGAGTTATCTGATCATATCAGTATTTTGTGTCACTGTATCATCTTGTCTTCTGCACTGTAAAATCAGTGCTGGTGATGAAAACTTTTGGCCAAATTCTGCAATGATCTTTCATGTAAAGTCATATTCATTAAACCTTGGCCTTTGGACATTCCCATACATACACAGATCTCCAGCCTTGAGGAGTCCCAGACTCATTGAACAGCTGAGAATAATACAGACATGAAGGAATCTCAGTCTTAGCCTGGAAATTGATTCCCAGTGAAATCACTGGAATACCAGCTTCAATAGTTCCACTCAACATGAATAGAGTCAACATGTGGCCTTATTATTTAAAGAAAGGAACATTCCTTTCCTAGACACCTGTTAAATTTCTCATTCAACAATTATTGTAATTGTGACCTCTACCGTTCATTGTTTCCACTAAGATTTCCGCTTCTACATCCTCTGCTTTCTTAATATATATATTCCCATTAGATACAAAACAGCCATTAATTTTAATGGGATCTATGGAAATGGAGTGAGAAAGATACCCTGGAGATTTTGTTATATCTTTAAATTCAGTAACAAAAAAATTGATTTGAGCTAAAATTTGATAATGAATGCACACTGTTGAAGAATTAAAATTTAAAATATATTTACATACTTCCTGAATTTATATTAAGAAGGATTGAAACAACACTTCTACTGGATTGCGTGGCAGATTTCATGCTGCATCTGAAGAAATACTGTTAGGTTGGTGATATTGGAGGACACAGACTAGGGTGAATAGCTCATAAAAACAGCTTATCTAACAATTTGTTTCTTATTTTTTTATTCCTTGTGTGTGAACTGATGTTTTCTTCTGAAATATATAGTTTTTTTATAACATAAAACATTTTTTCCCCATTCCTCCACAGTTAAAATTCAAAAGTTGAACTGCAAAGTTTACTAATCACCACATAGTTTTAATCTGTTCTTGGATTTGATACCTGTAAAAGGCATGAAACAAAAACATGAAAATGAGCTATTTCTTGGGCATGAGATATTTAAAACATTTCATTTCACTTCTTTCTTTCTTTCTTTCTTTCTTTCTTTCTTTCTTTCTTTCTTTCTTTCTTTCTTTC